>NW_015162564.1:30793-51559 GCF_001447785.1 Gekko japonicus
CCCCAGAGCCCCTATCTATACCTTGTGGCTAATAGCCACTGATGGACCTCTGCTCCATATGCCTATCTAATTCCCTTTTGAAGCTGTCCATGCTTGTATTCTACTGTTGTATTTTACTTGTATGTATGCTTGTATTCTACTGTTTCACAAACTGAACCAGTTTAGTAACTAAAAGTTCATGGTGGGTCGTGGCGTGGGTCATGAACCCAGCACACCACAAACCATGAACCAAACTGCATTTTCCCAGTTTGTGCCCATCCCCACACATGATTCTCTCCTCATTTTATGCTTACAACAACTCTGTGTGGTAGGTTAGGCTGGGTGCCTGGCCAGACCCATTTAGGGACAGTCCTCTATTGTTGCTAGGTTTTTATCTTCTCACTCTTAGCAAAGCAGAGCAGGAACACCCTTTGCAATCTACATATTATCTGGTGGGCATCTCCAGACTTCACACAGGAACCAACCGACTGCTGTTCATTATTCATCGGTATCTCCTGCAGGAAACAAGATAAAGTTTGAACAATGCATGTGCACCTTTAAACACCTACTGTATAATAATTATTATAATTACCCATATACCCATGGTGGGGAATCCCTTCCCAACCAAGGGACTGAACCTGATGATCCAAAGCCCTTGAACACAAGAAGCTGCCTTATACTGAATCAGACCATTGGTCCGTCAGTTTCAGTATTGTGTACTCCAGGGCTTTTTTTGTAGAAAAAGCCAGCAGGAACTTCATTAGCAAATATGCCACACCCAATAGCAGAAAACTCATTAGCCTATTAGGCCGCACCCACATGTTACCAGAAGTGTGGTCATCCAGCCACACCCACCTTTTGCTTCTTATTCTGTTTACCTTGTTTGTTGTCAAAACCCAGAGCTTTTTTTGTAGCAGGAACGTCTTTGCATGTTAGGCCACACACCCCTAATGTAGCCAATCCTAATGAGTTTCTGCTGTTGGGTGTGGCCCACTATGCTAATGAGTTCCTGCTGGGCATGGCCAACTCAGGAGCCAGCCGGAACTCCGTTCCTGTGCGTTCCTGCCCAAAAATAGCCCTGGTCTACTCAGACTGGCAGTGGCTCTCCAGAGTTCTTTCACTTTACCTATTACCTGTTCCTTTTAACTCGAAATGCCAGGAATTGAGCCTGGGGCCTTCTGCATGCCAAGCAGATGCTCTGCCACTGAGCCCTGGGCCCTCCCCAGAGAATGTGCCTTATACTAAATCAGACTATCGGTCCATCAAGGTCAATATTGTCTACTCAGACTGGCAGTGGCTCTCCAGGGTCTCAGGTGTTGGTCTTTCATATCACCCTCATACTTGATACTTTGACCTGGAGACGCTGAGGATTGAACCTGGGACCTTCTGCACATGAAGCAGATGTTCTACCACTGGAGCCATGGTTCTCCCGTCTCCCTTCACATAGCAGGAAGCAGGGGGGAGTAAAAAGAGCCCTATCTACCCACCCACTCACATAGCATGCCCGTCCTGTGTTCAATACCTCTTGTCATTCACGCAGCACTGTAATGTTTGTATGGGATCATATCCAGGGTGGTGCTGATGTTCGAGATACAATCCAGGAGTCGACATGATCTGAGCCTTATGCGTGTTGGGATTTGGCCCCATTAGGCTGTTACAGCTCTCTGAGCATAGCCAGAGTCAGGGACGCAGCTGAGGTGCACCATACTGGTGAGAAGCTAAGACATGGTCTCACTCTCTTCCCCAGTGCCCAGCACACATAGAGCTCCATAATGGCTTATCTGTCCCAAGCCTCCCGATGCATGGGTTTTAGACAGGGCTATTTTGGGCAGGAACGCACAGGAACGGAGTTCCGGCTGGCTCCCGAGTTGGCCATGCCCAGCAGGAACTCATTAGCATAACAGGCCACACCCAACAGCAGGAGCTCATTAGGATTGGCTACATTAGGGGTGTGTGGTCTAACATGCAAAGGAGTTCCTGCTACAAAAAAGCCCTGGGTTTTGACAACAAACAAGGTAAACAGAATAACAAGCAAAAGGTGGGTGTGGCTGGATAACCACACTTCTGGAAACATGGGGGTGCGACCTAATGTGCTAATGAGCAGTGCTGTCAGGGGTGTGAATGAATATGCTAATGGGTTTCTGCTGTTGGGTGTGGCCTATTATGCTAATGAGTTCCTGCTGGGCTTTTTCTACAAAAAGAGCCCTGGTTTTAGAGATGTACAAGCAGGAGCCTGCAGGGACTTGCAGGAGGCATATTTCCCCTTCCACCACTATTTCCTGTTTCTCTTTCCTGAAAGCCCCCACAGTCTCTCCTCTTTTTGCTGCTTTGTTTTCTCCTTCCCACCCAACAGCCAACCTACAGTTATTTGTCCTTCTGTCTTCAGGTTTCCCTCTGTCCACTAGAAACCTCTACATTGGAAAACTGTGACCCAACTGTGTGGTGACGGCCACTGGGCCAGGCCCACTTGCATGGTAGGGAGACCCCAAGGACTTGTGGGGGGGGACATCTCCCGTTCTCCTATATCCCCCTCCCCTCATTGTTTCGTTTTTCCCTCCGCCTGGCAGCCCCCATATTCTCTCCCCTTTCTTTTCCTGCCTCATTCTCTCCTACACAGCCATTCACCAGCATCCTTTTATCTGCCTCCCATCTTCAGCTATATTTATTGATTATTAACTTCCTTTATACAGAATAGGAACTCCCTCTACAGAGGGTAGCAAAGCAGCTTTTGTTTTTATCCTGTCCTTTTTATCCTCACAACAACCTTGTGAGGTAGGTTAGGCTGACATTATGTGATTGGTCCAAAACCACCCAGTGAGCCTCCACAGCAAGATGGAACTCTCAGACTCTACTCTGAAGCTCTAAGGGGTGTCGAATTCATGTGTTATGAGGGCCGGATCTGACATAAATGGGACCTTGTTGGGCCGGGCCATGTGTGTCATAAAATGTACTGCTAGGTAGTGGAGATATAAACTTTATAAAGGACACAAACACAAAGATTTTTTTAACTTAAAATAAAAACATGTTTAAAACATTAGCTCTGTAAGCTGCGAACCTACTTTTGATTTATTGACATTCACCACAGGAATCTCATGCTCAGAGTTCTGAGTCTAGGACCCGGGTTAAAACATGAAATGGCTGAGTGATTAAGAGAGTCTGGCGAAGCAAGCTATGATGCAGCAGCAGCTGAACTGGAAGCAGGAGATGGCCAGCTCCGCTGCGGGCCTGATGGACGCCCTCCGGGGCCCTCATCCGCCCCCCGGGCCACATGTTTGACACCCCTGCTCTAACTGCTATACCACACTGGCTTTTATAGGGTGGCTGCTGTTGAACAATAACAGGCAGCCAGGCCTAGATGAGTCATGCAAGTTGGGTGGTATCATGTCAGGAGAAAGATGGCAGCAAGCCTTTCAACAGATGAGGAGGTAGTTCATTGTGCACATGCAGAGAATGAATATGTTTTTTTGGGGGGTGGTAAAATTTTAAATTTTCAGATTTTTTTACAAACTCAGGGAATACCCCAAGTCTGCAGAACTATCTGTTGTGGATAAGTGTGGCCCCAATGCGTGGATTTAGCTATCTGAAGGTGGGACCATATTTTGCTATTAGATATGTAGATGATGCTTTTATGTTTTTATGGTTTTAGAATTTTGTACATTGCCTAGAGCCCCACAACTGTGGGGGGGGGGAATTAATAAATAGGAATAAATAAATAATTATATGATATATGCCACCCACACTATGTGTCTGTTGCAGAAGGTCTAATTTCAACCAAAAACCGTGTTCATATATAATCCGGAATAGTGCCGGTTTTGCCAACATGTGTTCATCTGTATTTTCTACTGTGTCTGAATTTCTTCTCCTCCTTTCCAGTCTTCATAGATGTCATCGTGAAACCAGTATTTGTTCTCCTGTTTGAAGTAGTACAGAAAGTCATTGTTCCTTTTATAAACAAAGCTTCTTTCTCTAAAGAACCTTGGTAAGATTTTTTTTGGGGGGGGGGGCTAATTTTTTTTTAAACTAGCCTTGTTTCCAACAGATGCCCGTGGCTTCTTTGATTCTGTGAGGTGGAGACAAGCCGTTCCCAGTTTCGTTGAACAAACAATTCTTTGAGGCTCGATGCCAAATGAGATGCAGGACTGCGTCATTGCTACTACCCAGTCAAGGTGTTTTCCACACGGGGCAGGCTTGGGTGATTTCCCCGTTGCGGCTGCAACTTCTTAGATCCCTACTGTCCCAAACCTCTAGCAGTAGGGTGTTGTTTTTTTTAAAAAAAAATGGCAACTGGGTATGATTATAGCATTACAGCAAACTATTTGTCGAGCCCTCTAAATTCCCAGATTTAATTTCCCCTCCCCAAAGCAAGTCTCTTTTTTAAAGCGCACAGATGGCTCTAGCAAGTGACTCCTTTCCATCGCTTGGGGAGAAGTGGGGTCTCCTGGCTGGGCTGCTGCTTCATTGTTGCTCCCGCTAGAGCCTCCCGGTGGCGACTATTGAAGCATAAGCACCCCATCTTTACACTGCCCACCTAAGCTTGGCTAGAGAGGAAACTGGTTGGCTGGCCAGCACACTGCAATTCCCCCTGCCTTTCCTAGCAGGATTTTTGTCACAAGTACATAAGAACATAAGAAGAGCCAATGTTGGATCAGGCCAATGGCTCATCCAGTCCAACACTCTGTCACACAGTGGCCAAAAATACCAGGTGCCATCGGGAGGTCCACCAAGACAGTAGAAGCCCTCCCACTGTTGCCCCCCCCAAGCACCAAGAAGACAGAGCATCCCTTGCCCCCGACTGAGAGCTCCTATCTATACCTTGTGGCTAAGAGCCACTGATGGACCTCTGCTCCACATCTATCTATATATCTAATTCCAGGGCTTTTTTTGTAGAAAAAGTCCAGCAGGAACTCATTAGCATAATAGGCCACACCCAACAGCAGGAACTCATTAGCATATTAGGCCCCACCCTGACAGCACCACTCATTAGCATATTAGGCTGCAACCCCATGTTACCAGAAGTGTGGTCATCCAGCCACACCCACCTTTTGCTTCTTATTCTGTTTACCTTGTTTGTTGCCAAGACCCAGGGCTTTTTTTGTAGCAGGAACTCCTTTGCACGTTAGGCCACACCCCCCTAATATAGCCAATTCTAACGAGTTTCTGCCGTTGGGTGTGGTCTATTATGCTAATGAGTTCCTACTGGGCGTGGCCAACTCGGGAGTCAGCCGGAACTCCGTTCCTGTGCGTTCCTGCCCCAAAATAGCCCTGATTATACAGCTGTGCCTTCTCCGTGCAATGTTTTGTATGAAGAAAACTATGGAGAAAGATACATTTTTTGAATAATCCATGTTTTGTATAGCACTTGGATTGTGAGCTGTCATAGGTGCTGGTTTTTTTATGTTTGTAACCTCCAGGCGCGGCCTAGCGTGCTCCCAGAATTACAGCTCATCTCCAGAGATCAGTTCCCTTGGAGGAAATGGCTTCTTTGGAGGGTGGGCTCTACTGAACTGTACCCCACCGAGGTCCCTCCCCTGTTCTACCCAGGCTCTCCCCCCAAATCCCAGAGTTGGCAACCTAGGGTTGCCAAATGTTACCTACCTTGCCGGCGGGGGACTCCTGCGTGGCTCCCGGGCATGCTGGGGGCGGGGCCACGACAATACAAGGGAAAACCATAGAGTTTTCCCTTGTATGGCTGTGGCCCTGCCCCCAGCGCGCCCGGCGTCATAACGTCACTTCCCTGTGACGTGCCCGCTGGGGCAGGGTTCCCCCCGGGGCCCGATTCCTCAGCGTCGGGGAACGGGCCTCTTGGGCGGGGGGATTTCCGCCCCCCCGGGGGGATTTGGCAGCCCTATGGCAACCCTATCAGCCAGCTCTTTTGTGTTTCCCTGGATAGTTAGTGGGGGCTAGGCAGCATCCACCGCCCACCTAGCAGAATAAGGGTATATAATCGCATTTCCACTCAATTTCAATCTCCCTCCCCCCAAAAAAAACACCCAGGAAAAAATCGGTTCCCCCCCCCCCTTGTGGCTTTAGTGTTTCTGGAAATTGCACATCTCTGATCACTCTGTGCAAAAAGGAAAGGTGAGAAGGAGCCTTACAACAAACCAGATTTGTACGCGGGGTCAAATATGCAATTTGAATGTAGGCACTTGTGGAGGCGCCAGTGCGCAGGGCATGGTGATCGTCGATAGCGGCCACCCGCAGACATCTCCTCCACAAATTAAATGATATACTTTAATGCTAATTTTTAAATTGATCTGCCTATTCGCAGTTTTGAAAATGGCATTGGTCAGTTTAACAATTTCAGCCTTGTTCATCATCATCAAAAAATAACATTTCTTTTTCAAAAAACCAAAGGTTCAACTGACGCTCAAAACGCTCAAACTGGAAAAGGTTTCCTGGGCGAAAGGGGACCATGCACGGAAATGACCATCTTAAGCTTAGACATACCAAAGTTTAAGAACAGCGTGATGCAGAATATTCAAGTAAACAGAAATAAGTGGGAGTCCAAGGCAAATGGTATGGTGGAGAATGCTGAAATAATTAGTCCTGAGCTTATAAGACAGATTTTGCATTGCCTTTGCTCTGTAGTTTTGCATTTGTTCACACAGTTTCTTAAGGTGGCGGCCCATTTTAGTTTATTCCAAATTACACACATCGCAGTCAATGCTCCCTCTAAGCTGTGGAGTCTTGTGAGCAAAAATTCCACTTTGTGAGCTACTGGCATTAAAGCTATGAGCAGTGATTTGGCAACTGCATAAATTAGTTTGCTCTGGAGCGCTCCTTCCTGAGCTAAGAGAAAAATGTGTGAGCCGGAGGCTAAAAAACTGTGAGCTAGCTCACACTAACTCAGCTTAGAGGGAACACTGGTCGCAGGACACAACACGATTAAGAGCACTGCAAATTAACTGTTTTTTCCTGCAGCGGCATTGGGGGTAGTAGGATAGGAGACTCAGATATCTCTACTGCTACTGGCTACTTCCAACAGCTTGGGGTGGGGGGAGAATCATTCGTGTGGTTTTCAGCAGAAGCCAGATTGGCTACCTAACTAATCGACCCCCCTCCCATCCTGGACCAGCTTTCAAAGCAGACGGGCAGACAGCACATGGGGGGGGGGGTTTACTTAAAAACTTGCCCAGATAATTAGGCAAGACCCTTGAAAGCAAAGACAAGGGGGAGGCCCTCATGAAGCATGGAGGAGAAGGGAAACGGAAACTAGGATTGAGTCCAGAGTTTCCATTTGATTTGAGTGATGAATTCGGGGAAGAGGAACTTCTGCCCACTCCATAGCTGAAAAAGCCGGCTATTCCTATATGCACCCTTGTTTCTCTTTAATAACCCCACTCCTCTAGGATTGCCAGCTACCTGCTGGGGCCTGGAGATCTCTTGGGATCACAGCTCATCTCCAGACTTAAAGAGATCAGTCCCCCCGTGGAGGAAACGGCAGCATTGGAGGCGGACTCTATGGCATTGCGCCCCGCTGAGGACCCTACACCTGCCCCCCCCCCAATCTCCAGGAATTTTCCACCCCTGGAGCTGGGAACCCTATCCATAGCAATGATAGTTCATCATTATGGAGACAGGCTGGGCAATCCTCAGACTTACGTGCCTCCTCCTGCCTCCATTCCCTTGCTTGTTTGGTATGAATCCTACAGTGTCTGTCAACAAGCTATGTAAGGCTTTTCTTTAAACACAGGATGGTCAGGGGTCGTTTCGTAGAAAAAGAGCTAGGGGAACTCATTAACATAACTCATTAGCATATGCCACACCCCCTGACATCACCGGAAGTGTGTCATAAGGCCACACCCCCCGCCCCCAACGGTCCAGGGAGCCCCGCAAAGGCCCTCCCTGGCCCCAGGCAGGCAGGGGTGGGGAGAGGCAGGGAGGAAGCAACTTACCCTCCCTCTTCTCCTGCCTCCTCCTGGCTGAATGAGGACCGGGAGCGGAGTGGCCGGAAGCAGGGGGCGGGGCTTCACCATGTGCCCTGCCCCCCGTACCTCACCCGGGGGAACTGCGATCCCCCTGCACACTGAAACAGAATTCAATCATAGAATCACAGAGTTGGAAGGGACCTCCAGGGTTATCTAGTCCAACCCTCCGCACAATGCAGGAAATTCACAAGTACTTCCCCCACACACACACACCCAGTGACCCATGCCCAGAAGATGACAAAAAACCTCCAGTATCCCCGGCCAAACTGGCCTGGAGAAAAACGGCTTCCTGACCCCAATGTGGCGATCAGTATTTCCCTGGGTGTGTAAGAAAGGGCCATGAGAACTAAGCACTGATGCAACCCTTCCTGCCCTCCCTCTCATGACCTGTCTAAGTTCACAGAGTCAGCATTGCTGTCAGGTGGCCATCTAGCCTCTGCTTGAAAACCTCCAAAGGAGGAGAGCCCGCCACCTCCTGGAAGCCTGTTCCACTGAGGAACCACTCGAACTGTCAGGAAGTTCTTCCTAATGTTTAGCCGAAAACTGTTTTTGATTTAATTTCAACACATTGGTTCTGGTCCAACCTTCTGGGGCAACAGAAAACAACTCTGCACCATCCTCTATAGGACCGCCCTTCAAGTACCTGAAGATGGTTATCCTATCACCTCTCAGTTGTCTCCTCTCCAGGCTAAACATACCCAGCTCCTTCGGCCTTTCCTCACGGGACGGTCTCCAGACCCCTCACCATCTTCGTTGCCCTCCTCTGGACATACCCAGCTCCTTCAGCCTTTCCTCACAGGACTTCATCTCCAGACCCCTCACCATCTTCGTTGACCTCCTCTGGACATTCCCAGCTCCTTCAACTTTTCCTCATAGGGCTTGGTCTCCAGACCCCTCACCATCTCCATTGCCCTCCTCTTGACACATTCCAGCTTGTCTATATCCTTCTTAAATTATGGTGCCCAAAACTGGACACAATACTGTAGGTGAGGTCTAACCAGAGTAGAGTAAAATGATACCATCACGTTCTAAAAAAAATTATTTGTAACGTTTTTCTTTTTTGTACAACGGGACAAATACAGTCTATTACAATATAACTTGAGTCAATGCAAATATCAGTTTGTCAAATTACTGGATACAATTTGTAAGATGTCCTCAACTTCAAATACATGAACAGCTTTCCAAAGTTCTCAAAAATATAACAATTTCTGATAATATGGATTACTTGGAACCATACCTCCATCTGCCAAATAACTTACCACCAGGAACCAAACTGCTCGGAACATTTTTTAATTATTTACTACATTTGTTGTTGTTGAGCTTGTCATAATTCGACTATAAACAAAATGTTCCCATACTTTGTTTTGCCAAAAAGAAAGTGTTGGACTATTTTTGTGCCTCCATTTTTGTGCAATAGCTATTCTTGCAACTGTGATGTGTAGAAATTAATATTCTTTTACTTTTATTTTCTGTAGGTAATCAGCAAGCTTCCATGGAGACCATCTCCATTGAAGCAAGTAAGTTCTGACCCATAATTATAGAGATTTGTGTTAGTATTTGATTCCAAAAATCGTTTATCTGTAGACAAAACCACCAACAGTGCCTAAAATCCCCCAGTTGCCCACAGTTTTTCCAATGCTTTGGGGGGATTTTAGGGTTTATCCCATGCAGTCTGACTGGGTGATAAACACCATCCGTGATGTGCAATAAGTGTAGAAATTAATATTCTTTTACTTTTATTTTCTGTAGGTAATGAGCAAATTTCCAAGGGAATCCTCTCCCCTGAATCAAGTAAGTTATGACATGTAATTATAGAGATTTGTGTTAGTATTTGATTCCACAAATCATTTATCTGTGGACAAAAGAACCAACGGTGTATAAAATCCACCAGCTTCCCACAGTTTTCCCAACATTTGGAGGGAATTTTAGGGTTTATCCCATGCAGTCTGACTGGGTGATAAATACCATCTGCGAAAAGTGTGATAAGTTCTTTTACTTTTATTTTCTGTAGGTAATGAGCAAGCTCCCAAGGAAATCGTCTCCCCTGAAGGAAGTAAGTTATGACATGTAATTATAGAGATTTGTATTAGTATTTGATTCCACAAATCATTTATCTGTGGACAAAAGAACCAACGGTGTATAAAATCCACCAGCTTCCCACAGTTTTCCCAACATTTGGGGGGAATTTTAGGGTTTATCCCATGCAGTCTGACTGGGTGATAAATACCATCTGCGAAAAGTGTGATAAGTTATTTTACTTTTATTTTCTGTAGGTTATGAGCAAGCTGCCAAGGGAATCGTCTCCCCTGAAGGAAGTAAGTTATGACATGTAATTATAGAGAATTGTATTCGTATTTTATTCCAAAAATCATTTATCTGTGGACAAAACCACCAACAGTGCATAAAATCCCCCAGTTGTCTGCAGTTTTTCAAACATTTTGGGGAAATTTTAGGGTTTATCCCATGCAGTCTGACTGGGTGATAAATACCATCTGTGATAAGTGTAGAAATTAATATTCTTTACTTTAATTTTCTGTAGGTGATGAGCAAGCTTCCAAGAGGACTGTCTCCTTTGAAGCAGGTAAGTTATGAGTCATAATTACAGAGATTTGTATTAGTGTTTGATTCCAAAAATCTTTTACCGGTGGACAAAACCACCAACAGTGTATAAAATCCCCCAGTTGCCCGCAGTTTTTCCAACATTTGGGGGAAATCTTAGAGTTTACCCTATGCAGTCTGACTGGGGATAAATACCACCTGCAATAAGTTTAGAAATTAATATTCTTTTACTTTTGCTTTTATTTTCTGTAGGCATTGAGGAAGCTTTGAAGAAGATCGAATCCACTGAAGCAGGTAAGTTTTGACCCGTAATTATAGAGATTTGTGTTAGTGTTTGATTTCAAAAATTGTTTATCAGTGGACAAAACCACCAACAGAGTATAAAATCCCCCCATGTGCCTGCAGTTTTCCCAACATTTGGGGGAAATTTTTAGGGCTTATCCTGTGCAGTCTGACTGGGGATAAATACCATCTGTTTAGAACTTTAAAGGTATTAAAGCAGATACTAAATATTCTAGAAGCGTCACTTGGGGATGTCCAGATTGCTTGCCAAGCGATACCATCACTTCAGGTGATCTGGACACTATACTTCTGCTGATACAGCCCAATCATAATAAATAATAATAAATAAATAAATAATAATAAATAAATCAACTGTAGCATTTTCATACTTTTAAATGCTATTTTTTGTCATCCTTATTGTTATAAAACAACCACACTGTCACGTCTGGGAAGTCCCTGGGGATGGGTCAGGCTCCAGGGTGTCTGGTTCTTACGCGAGACAGCGAAGCATGGCCTCAGATTGAAGCTACGGAGGGGGTTTCCTCACCTCTGGTTCCTCGCGTGCTTCTCCTCACTTCTATTTACGAGGTTCCGGGTTTCTCTCTCTCTCTCTCTCTCTTTCTCTCTCTCTCTCTCTCTCTCTCTCTCAGCACCCGGTTAGTCGCCTGTCATAGCAGCAGAGGAGCATCCTCCCTGGCCAGCAAATACCCAGGAAGTAATTGATTTCCCCCGTGTCGGAAAACTCACTAGGGAACCGGGAGGATTGCGCGACTGAGCCCACTTCGGTGCAGGAGGCAGAGGCGACATCCGATTAGCAATTTTAAATGCGAGAGAGAACAGCGGTGAAACCCGATCGAAATGACCGCGTGACCATGGCCACACACTAAATAATCCACTTTCAATCAGGGGTCATTTCGTAGAAAAAGAGCTAGGGGAACTCATTAGCATAACTCATTAGCATATGCCACACCCCCTGACATCACCGGAAGTGTGTCATAAGGCCACACACCCCTGACATCACCGGAAATGTGTCATAAGGCCACACACCCCGCCCCCAACGGTCCTGGCCGACACCGCCGGCCTTGCAGCTCCACTGCCGAGCCCCATGAGGCCGGCGGGAGTGCGAGGAAGCCCCACGAAGGCCCTCCCTGGCCCCAGGCAGGCAGGGGTGGGGAGAGGCAGAGAGGAAGCAACTTACCCTCCCTCTTCTCCTGCCTCTTCCTGGCTGAATGACAGCCGGAAGCAGGGGGCGGGGCTTCATCATGTGCCTCCCCCCCCGTACCTCACCCGGGGGAACTGGGTTCCCCCGCGTTCCCCCCCGAAATGACCTCTGCTTTCAGTCCACTTTCAAACTTGATTTTGCCAGTTCACAGCAGTAAAATCCAGTTAGAAAGTGCACTGAAAGTGGATGATTTAGTGTGCGTGATCGCAGCCGAAGATAAGTCTTATTTAGAGCCGCATTTGATTAATTTACTAGCTGTCTTAAAACTGTGATTTTATGTATTATATTGTATGTAATCATCTATTGTTGGCCATCTTGGGTTCTGTATGGAAGAAAGCCCATTGATAAATGTTTTAAATAAACGAATAAGTAACATATGCTTCTATAGGTTAAACATGAGATAATGTCAAGAAAGAAAAAAGTCAGGATGTCTTAGCTATGAGCACCCCTGAGGGCATGAAAAAATGATCTGCTTTCAAAATTTGTCCATCTTTTAGCTTCACCTTGTAGAATATGTTTTCTCTCACTTCCCTGTGGACATATAAATCCATTATCTTCATACATATGACAAAGCCTATGCAAAAATACATTTGTTAGCCTTTAAAGGTGACTTGAAACTTGCTGAAGAAATTAATCGCCTTTTAGAATTGGAGCAAATTGCCATCTGGGCATGTTTCCCCGTGTGAAATGGAAAGTGGGAACTAAACTAGAAATTGGCGGTTGTGAGAACAGACTAGGTTTGCACATTAAATGCAAATATTAAACACAGTAATTTGCTATTACTAGACACCTAACAAAGGAAGCTTTGACTCTCCAAAACGTATACCCTAAAAATCTTGTTGGTTTCTAAGGTGCTCCTGAGCTTGAATCTAGCTGCTGCTGCTGTGTTTACGGTTAACTCTTCATAGATGAAAATGAGTCGGCAGTGGGCATTTCTTAACGTTCATCCTCTTTTCCAGAACCGCCAGAAGAGATCATCAGGCCTAAAGAGCCTACACGTGAAGATAAAGCGCAGAAAAAAAAGCCGCAGAAAAGAACAAGGCACAGCAGCAGGCAGTCAAAGTCCAAAAAGTATTGCACAGCCCCACAAATCTCCAACAGCTGTGACTGCCAGCTATGTGACAGCTCAGCCTTTGAGCCCATGGAGACCAACTTTGACGCGAGTGCGTCAGATAAGTTGTTGTCCCGGCAGGACTCTGACGCAATGGAAGTCACGGAATCGTACGGTAATACTAAATTTCGCCAGAACTTCTTATCCTTGTCGCATCGTTTCCTTTAAGCCACAAATGCGTCTAAAAGAACCTTGATGTACTTAGGTCTATTTCAGTGTGAATTTTTAAAAAGCAAAATATTTGCTTTGGTCATAGCTACAGGCAGGGGTCATTTCCTGCAGGAGCGCACAGGAGCGGAGCTCCGGCAGTAAAGAGCCCAGGGGGCGGGCACATGCAACAAGCCCCACCCCCTGCTCCCAGCAGCCCTCAGTCAGAGCAAGAAGCAGCCAGGTAAGCTGCAGAGCCCCCCAGTCCAAAACAGTCCAGTGGCACCTTTAAGACCAAGTTTTATTCAGGTACAAGCTCTCCCTCCTTTGCGAGGACAGATCTGCACGTTCCCCCCCCCCCAGTAACTAGCAATCCAAAACAGTCCAGTGGAGCCTGAGCGGTGGGTGTTGCCTTCTGACACACTTCCAGTGATGTCAGGGGGTGTGGCCTATGCTAATGAGTTATGCTAATGAGTTATGCTAATGAGCTCCTGCACCTCTTTTTCTACGAAATGACCCCTGGCTACAGGTCTAGAAATTAACAGGGGTGCCATACAAAGCATGGGATTTAGCCATTCAGTGGGCAATCTAGGCACATGTGCAGAGTCTCCACTTTCACAGTAATTGGGGGGGGGGATCAAATTATAAGGAAAAGCAAAGTATCTGATTGTTGGGTATACCGAAGTATCAGGAAACACATGAAAGTGTTCCATTGATCAGGATATTGCGATGTCTTCCTTCTGCATAGCTTCCTTCAACATAAGTCCCAAGTACTGGTTTACATATCTATAAATTCTACCAGTTCTAAAATGTGAGTTGATAAGTAAGATCCCAACGTCAACACAGTAAATGTGAATTGATAAGTATAACCCTAAAGACTATCTCACCATGTTGGGTATTACAAGTTGAAAACACTCAGTATATCTGGGGTTAAATATTTGCTTATGTTACTCACAGGAAGTCACATGTTTCTCATGTAACCAATGTTCTTTAGCTGTTGTAACCAATGTTCTTTAGCTGTAGAATACCCTGGAATTTCCTCCCTGATCTAGGGATTTGATTGGGACTAAAGTGTCAAGGTGTATTAGCATTTTATGGCTTCTCTTCCCGTTTTTGTTTGGTGTTCTGAAGAACAAGAAGAGCAGCCATAATCTCCCTCTTCTAGTTTTGTCTTTGCAGAGTAAGGATGTAGCCGATTATGCTCTGTTGTTATTTTCATCCCAGTTACCCTTTCCCATGCTAGAATTTAGTAAAAAACTTTATATTTTAATCACACATGGACTCTCAGTCTGAATTATTTTACTCTGGCACTGCTGGACTATCTTATCTCCGCTAAATACCATTTTTTCAATATCTCACTATCACCCAACACACCAGCACAATCTCATATAAGACAATTCAGCTAACATCTCTCTTCTCTTTCCATCTTTCCCTGTTTGTTTTTTTAGAAGAATTAGTAGATAACGAGAGTTCCTGGAGGAAAAATCCCAGTCAGACTGCTGAGTCAAACATCCAGGAGATGAGAGCCTTAGTCCCAAAGACAAAACCGCTGTCTCCAAACGAGAGTGATGATGTGATCATTGAGGAGTTTATCCCCGACGACTCTCAATCCCAGGCCAAGCTAACAAGTGGACCCCTTGCCACCACTGGTCAGGAGTGCCCACAGCACTCGTCCAACGTTGGCTTCATCATGACAGATCTCACTCAAAGCGACATGAAAATTTTCTCCCTGTGGAATGGTAATGGCTGGTTTTTTGCTTGGACTTTAATCATTGTTAACAGGTAGCTTTAGAATAAACCCCGTGGAACTCTAGCTGGTGGCGGAAAGTCCTGACAAGTCACAGCCAACGTATGGTGACCCCATAGGGTTTTGAGCAAAGGTCATTTGGGGGGGGATCGCGGGGGATCGCAGTTCCCCCGGGTGAGGTACGAGGGCGGGGCACATGACGAAGCCCCGCCCCCTGCTTCCGGCCACCCCGCTTCCAGCCCTCATTCAGCCAGGAGGACACTTCTGGTGATGTCAGGGGGTGTGGCCTTATGACACACTTCCGGTGATGTCAGGGGGTGTGGCACATGCTAATGAGTTATGCTAATGAGTTCCCCTAGCTCTTTTTCTACGAAACGACCCCATAGGGTTTCAAGGCAAGAGACGTTTAGCAGTTGGTTGGCCATTGCTTACCTCTGCGTAGCGACCCTGGACTTCCTTGGTGGTCTCCCATCCAAGTACCAACTGGGGCTGACCCTGCTTTGGCTTCTGCTATCTGATGATATCATGCTAGTCTGGGCCACCCAGGTCAAGGTGAACCCTATAGCTCAAGGTGGGAAATTTAATGATGCTATCAGCCTACAGTATTTTCTGGCGAGGTAAAAAACCAGATTATCCCTCCCCCACACACACATTAATACTGAAACAAAGACTAAAGATGCCACTAAAAACTAACTTGCGGGTGTGTGATGCCAAGCGACAATGGAGAAAGAAGCTGAAAAGTACGCAGGCGGAGAGCGATTTCAGCAAAGTGTACTTTGTTCGAGCAGGAACAAGACAGCTTTTGCCGGCTCGCAGGCCGGCTTATATTCTCCGTGAAACCGCCACCCATAACACTCCCCCACTTCCCAATAGGTTATTTACAGGGGCCGAGAGTTCCATAGGCTCACGGCCGGGACCTAGCCCCCTGATTGGTGCGAGCTAGGATCCGCATAGTCTATTGTCTCTAAGAGCGAAGGTCAACGTTTGTGCTTGACCGCGTGGAGCCCCAGCCGCCCACGCGGTCTGACTAGCTATATTACAGAAACAAAGAGCCCAAACCTGAACAACTTTGCCAAACTAAGAGAGCGGTCCTGAACAGGTGTACTCGGGATTATACTGAGTGATGTCTATTCAGTGGGGCTTACTCCCAGGAAAGGGTTTTTAGGATTGTACTGTAAAATCACTTTGCGGAGATCATCAGCATGGTACGAGTTGGACCTAATGTAGAAGCTCATCGATGGGTCGGTCAGTGGAATAATGTCTGTGGCTGTGCAAGACAGTAGCCCACGGCCAATGTTCCCTCTAAGCTGAGTTAGTGTGAGCTAGCTCACAGAATTTTAGCCTCCAGCTCACAGATTTTTGTCTCAGCTCAGGGAGGATGGCCCCAGAGCAAGCTAGTTTATGCAGCAGCCAAGTCGCTCGCTCACAACTTTAATGCCAGCAGCTCACAAAGTAGAATTTTTGCTCACAAGACTCCACAGCTTAGAGGGAACATTGCCCACGGCGGCTGACCAATTAAGCTATTAGGTGTGCCTCGTTTTTGTGTTCAATCTCAGGACGAGCCAAACAGAGCGAGCAGTAAAATATTCGAAAGGCCCCTCATCTGGGGCAGAATATTCACCGGTGCAAGCAAATGCAAAATTAAGAACTTTTAATTTCCAGTGACTTTATTGGGGAATATTTAAGCATGCAACTAGACTTTATTGGAAAAAATGTATGTCGCCCCTTTAAAACAAAAAACCCCCAAAAAAACCCCCAAGCCCAAAACAGCCTTGTGTGACTACAAGTTTAATCAAAGGAAAAGGTAAAGGTTCCCTTGCTCGAAAGCCAGTCGTATCTGACTCTAGGGTTGCAATGCTCATCTCCGTTTCAAAGCCGAAGAGCCAGCGCTGTCCGAAGACGTTTCCGTGGTCATGTGGCCGGCATGACTAGCAGGAGCTGGAACTAGAGACGGGAGCTCACTCCGTCATGCGGCACACTCGGGTCTCGAACTGCTGAACTACCGACCTTCCACAGCCTGCAGTTCAGCGTCTTAACCACTTGAGCCACCGCAGGAAAGGATAAGGAGTCCCTTAATACTGTTCTGCTGCTCAGATCACACCCTGCTTCCTTGCCACTTTTCACTCACACAGACACATTTTCTCACACAAATGGGGGGGGGGGAACCAGCTGAGAGAAAGAGAGTAAACAGCCTTTCTCTCCATTTGGAAATGACATAAATAACTACCTTGTGTTAGCCAACATGCCATTCTTGGGCCAAGGTCGTTGAGCGGGTGGTAGCAACACAGCTTCAGGTGCTCTTGGAGAAGGTAAGTGCAGATCACTCCCCTTGGAGAAAACAGCTGCTTTGGTATAGCATAACAGTAAAAAAAAATCCAATAGCACCTTTAAGACTAACAAACTTTATTATAGCATAAGCTTTCGAGAAACACAGCTCTCTTCATCAGGTGCATGGAGGGTATGAAAAAACTGGCCAGAGATATATAGGTGGTAAGGGGAGGGGGGAGAGGATGCGGAAAGTGCCATGTAAATGCAAAGCAGTTGCCAAAGTTACATGGCACTTTCTGCATCCTCTCCCGCCTCCCCTGACCACCTACATATTTCTGGCCAGTTTCTTCATACCCTCCATTCATCTGACGAAGAGAGCTGTGTTTCCCGAAAGCCTATGCTACAATAAAGTTTGTTCGTCTTAAAGGTACTACTGGGCTTTTTACTAATTTGCAGCAACAGATTAACACGGCGAACTTCTCTGGGTCTTTGGTATAGCATGATACCCCAATGAGGTATTTCTGTGACCCAAACCGCTTCCTCCCCATGTTCCACCCCCAAATCTCCAGGTATTTCCCAAACTGGAGTTGGCAACCCTAGGTGCAGCTGCCTCTGTGGCAGCCCAGCCTTCTTTCCTCTGCTGGAACGACAACATCATCATTCAGCAGCAGCATCAGAAATGTCGCTTACTCCCAGTTCCAGAACTTTCTGGATCAATTGCCCAAAAATTAGAGCCAGGGCCAACTCGCGAACTAGGCGAACTAGGCGTTCGCCTAGAGCACCCCAGCCATTAGGGGCACCAAACTGCACCCACCCCCCTGCCAAAAGCGCCCCCCGCTGGCTCTGACCGGGGGGGGCATACAGGGGGCGCCAGAAGGGATCCTCGCCTAGGGTGCAAAATATGCTGGGGCCGGCCCTGATTAGAGCAGTGCTTCATAAGCAGCAGTTCGCAATTGACCGGCAGGTTGCTAGAGCTTTTGAACTGAGCCGCCAGGCTGTCGACAGTCGAGCACTGGAAACAATCGGAAACACACGATTCAGGAGGACGCGAGTCCGATTCGTGATGGAATTGGCAGCTGAGTCAGCAGCAAGGAAGAAGGTCCAATAGTGGGTTCGTCTTGCTAGGGAAAGCTAAGGAAACTCAAGGTTAGACACCAGCATCGACATTGGAACACTTATTTTAGAAAACCAAGACCATACAGCTGGAAGAACTTGGGCTGCTGTCATGTAAAAGAGAGAGAGAGAGAGAGAGAGAAAATGTGCACACATCAAGAAGAAGAGATTGGATCTATACCCCGCCCTTCACATGGAGTCTCAGAGCGGCTTACAGACTCCTTTCCCTTCCCCTCCCCACAACAGACACCCTGTGAGGTAGGCGGGGCTGAGAGAGCTCTGACAGAAACTACCCTTTCAAGGACAGCTGTGCCAGAACTATGGCTTGCCCAAGGTCACACCAGCAGCTGCAAGTGGAGGAGTGGGGAATCAAACCCGGTTCTCCCAGATTGGAGTCCGCGCACTTAACCACGACACCAAACTGGCTCAATATGGGTAGCAAGAGCAAAGCTGCTCTCACAGATTTTCCTATAGCTAGATTTGAGCCCAATAGCACTGTCAGGCTCAGGGCACTCCAGAGAATACCCAGGGGAGCCTGTCTACCCAGAATGGGGGGAACATAGGAAACTCCCTAGATTCCAGCCTAATACAGGGAGATCTGGGGAGAACCCAGGGGAGATTGCACACCCAGAAAATAGAGGGTATAGAAGACACCCTAGATCCCGACCCAATACAGGGGGCAGGGGAGGTGGGACAAACAATTGGCAGAGCCCGACCCCGGAGGAGAGAGTTGCGTGGGAGGGGGCTGGGAAACGGAGAATCAACCAGAAAATCAGGCGTCCTACAATTGGCTTTGAAGCAGCGTGGGTCAAAAGTTCAGAGACCTAATAAAGAAATGTTGCTGACAGCCCGGGAGGAACGGATTGAGGTGAACGGTGTACCAGGGTCAGCTGTGCTGTAACACTGCCCGGAAAGTTCACCTCAATAAAAGCAGACTAGGAGACACATGAGGGTCTCCGGTCTGATTCTGAGGCTGTTCAAAGGCAATTATGCTTTATTGCTCTGGCTGCTGAGAACCGCGATACTTCAAAACACGGACCCGGTGGCTGGGGAAACTCTACAAGCACCTTAAAGACCAACAAGATTTTGGGATTACGAGAGTCAAAGCTCCCTCCATCAATATTCTCGAAAGCTCATACCCCCAAATCCTTGTTACTCTCTAAGGTGCTATTGGACTCGAATCTAGCTGTTCTACTGCCAGACCAACACGGTTGCCCTCTGGAACAGATTTTCCTACAGGGGACTTGCTTTCCATGGTGGAAAAGCCTGTGAAACATTTCCCGTTTTTCCAGAACGACTCTGAAAAACGTCTTCTCTATTTCCTTTTCCCTTTCTGTAGAAGAAATCATGCGACGGGCCTTGGAGCACCAAAAGCAAGGCCAGAGCAGGATACCAACTGATGCGCCGTTGCAGGTGATGCTTGCAGCGAAGCAGACGGACTGTCAAGGATGCGCGGGAGCTTCGGCGGGAAAGCCTCCCGAGACCTTTGTCCTGCAAGTGATTTCTTTTGACTCCCCTTCCGTGACCTATTCGGAAGGTGCTGTTTTAAACTGTGATCCGGGTCCGCAAGTGGTCCCCCCTGCTCCAACAAACGACACCGTCGTGCCAGCGGACACATCTCAAGAAAACCAAACAGAACCCTGGGGAGCTGCAGCTCTATCTGTCACATCCATGGAGGCTCTACACCATCCCGATAAGCGCTAGTAGTGTAAGATTGCCCGGCATAACAACAGGCATCATTAAATACAACCTGAAACAAACAAACACAGCTCTTACGGCTGCTGAGTGATTGATTGATTGATACTTAAGAGAACGTGGCTCATTCTGAGATCCGTTGACATGATTTTGAAGTGTTTCCCTCCTCCAGAGCAGGGTGAAATCATTCTTAAAAGGGTCAACTTATTGATGAAAATTAAACCCACCCACTTGGGCTTGAACGAAACGAAAGCCTTAAAAGTTTGTGTGACTCTTCCTGGCTGCGTGAAAAGGAATAGAGATTTACGTTGTTAAAAAACTGAAAGCTGGAAGTTCAGAGGGGGTAGTAAATCATGGAAATAGCTCATTATCACATGATTGTACTGCAGCAATCGAGCACTTGCTGATTTTTTACATAATGGCAAAGATAACTGAACAGTTGAATTTTAAATCTGTAGTGAAGTATAAATCAGATTTTGAGTCTATTTGGTACCCTATCTTGAACTATTTAGAGCAATATGTTGAATTTTGTTTAAATGCCGGATCTATATAAATTTGTTTCAATTTTTAATTTTTTTAAAAAAGTCTAAAAGCATACCGGGGATTCTTCCTCATTCTCATTTTGGTCAGATGTGTCCATATTATTACATGGTGGCATTTTATTTTATTTTTTGCTTTTCCACATGTCTGTTGCTCCCTCTAGTGGTCAATTCAG
>NW_015162564.1:51931-52056 GCF_001447785.1 Gekko japonicus
CGCGCCCGCATGGCCAAACGGTCCCGCACGTGGCAATACGGATACATTACACCCCTCCCCCCATAGTCCAGACTACCCACACACAAAGTCCTGTAGGTACGCTGGGGCCTTCCGAGTCCGGGTGG
>NW_015162564.1:52883-62247 GCF_001447785.1 Gekko japonicus
TTTTTACTAATTTGCAGCAACAGATTAACACGGCGAACTTCTCTGGGTCTTTGGTATAGCATGATACCCCAATGAGGTATTTCTGTGACCCAAACCGCTTCCTCCCCATGTTCCACCCCCAAATCTCCAGGTATTTCCCAAGTCTTAAAGGTACTACTGGGCTTTTTACTAATTTGCAGCAACAGATTAACACGGCGAACTTCTCTGGGTCTTTGGTATAGCATGATACCCCAATGAGGTATTTCTGTGACCCAAACCGCTTCCTCCCCATGTTCCACCCCCAAATCTCCAGGTATTTCCCAAACTGGAGTTGGCAACCCTAGGTGCAGCTGCCTCTGTGGCAGCCCAGCCTTCTTTCCTCTGCTGGAACGACAACATCATCATTCAGCAGCAGCATCAGAAATGTCGCTTACTCCCAGTTCCAGAACTTTCTGGATCAATTGCCCAAAAATTAGAGCCAGGGCCAACTCGCGAACTAGGCGAACTAGGCGTTCGCCTAGAGCACCCCAGCCATTAGGGGCACCAAACTGCACCCACCCCCCTGCCAAAAGCGCCCCCCGCTGGCTCTGACCGGGGGGGGCATACAGGGGGCGCCAGAAGGGATCCTCGCCTAGGGTGCAAAATATGCTGGGGCTGGCCCTGATTAGAGCAGTGCTTCATAAGCAGCAGTTTGCAATTGACCGGCAGGTTGCTAGAGCTTTTGAACTGAGCCGCCAGGCTGTCGACAGTCGAGCACTGGAAACAATCGGAAACACACGATTCAGGAGGACGCAAGTCCGATTCGTGATGGAATTGGCAGCTGAGTCAGCAGCAAGGAAGAAGGTCCAATAGTGGGTTCGTCTTGCTAGGGAAAGCTAAGGAAACTCAAGGTTAGACACCAGCATCGACATTGGAACACTTATTTTAGAAAACCAAGACCATACAGCTGGAAGAACTTGGGCTGCTGTCATGTAAAAGAGAGAGAGAGAGAGAGAGAGAAAATGTGCACACATCAAGAAGAAGAGATTGGATCTATACCCCGCCCTTCACATGGAGTCTCAGAGCGGCTTACAGACTCCTTTCCCTTCCCCTCCCCACAACAGACACCCTGTGAGGTAGGCGGGGCTGAGAGAGCTCTGACAGAAACTACCCTTTCAAGGACAGCTGTGCCAGAACTATGGCTTGCCCAAGGTCACACCAGCAGCTGCAAGTGGAGGAGTGGGGAATCAAACCCGGTTCTCCCAGATTGGAGTCCGCGCACTTAACCACGACACCAAACTGGCTCAATATGGGTAGCAAGAGCAAAGCTGCTCTCACAGATTTTCCTATAGCTAGATTTGAGCCCAATAGCCCCTTAAAGACCAACAAGATTTTGGGATTACGAGAGTCAAAGCTCCCTCCATCAATATTCTCGAAAGCTCATACCCCCAAATCCTTGTTACTCTCTAAGGTGCTATTGGACTCGAATCTAGCTGTTCTACTGCCAGACCAACACGGTTGCCCTCTGGAACAGATTTTCCTACAGGGGACTTGCTTTCCATGGTGGAAAAGCCTGTGAAACATTTCCCGTTTTTCCAGAACGACTCTGAAAAACGTCTTCTCTATTTCCTTTTCCCTTTCTGTAGAAGAAATCATGCGACGGGCCTTGGAGCACCAAAAGCAAGGCCAGAGCAGGATACCAACTGATGCGCCGTTGCAGGTGATGCTTGCAGCGAAGCAGACAGACTGTCAAGGATGCGCGGGAGCTTCGGCGGGAAAGCCTCCCGAGACCTTTGTCCTGCAAGTGATTTCTTTTGACTCCCCTTCCGTGACCTATTCGGAAGGTGCTGTTTTAAACTGTGATCCGGGTCCGCAAGTGGCCCCCCCTGCTCCAACAAATGACAGCGTCGTGCCAGCGGACACATCTCAAGAAAACCAAACAGAACCCTGGGGAGCTGCAGCTCTATCTGTCACATCCATGCAGGCTCTACACCATCCCGATAAGCGCTAGTAGTGTAAGATTGCCCGGCATAACAACAGGCATCATTAAATACAACCTGAAACAAACAAACACAGCTCTTACGGCTGCTGAGTGATTGATTGATTGATACTTAAGAGAACGTGGCTCATTCTGAGATCCGTTGACGTAATTTTGAAGTGTTTCCCTCCTCCAGAGCAGGGTGAAATCATTCTTAAAAGGGTCAACTTATTGATGAAAATTAAACCAACCCACTTGGGCTTGAACGAAACGAAAGCCTTAAAAGTTTGTGTGACTCTTCCTGGCTGCGTGAAAAGGAATAGAGATTTATGTTGTTAAAAAACTGAAAGGTGGAAATTCACAGGGGGCAGTAAATCACGGAAATAGCTCATTATCACATGATTGTACTGCAGCAATCGAGCACTTGCTGATTTTTTACATAATGGCAAAGGTAACTGAACAGTTGAATTTTAAATCTGTAGAGAAGTATAAATCAGATTTTGAGTCTATTTGGTACCCTATCTTGAACTATTTAGAGCAACATGTTGAATTTTTTAAAAATGCCGGATCTATATAAATTAGTTTCAATTTTTAGTTTTAAAAAAGTCTAAAAGCATACTGGGGGGGGTTCTTCCTCATTCTCATTTTGGTCAGATGTGTCCATATTATTATGTGGTGGCATTTTATTTTATTTTTTGCTTTTCCACATGTGTGTTGCTCCCTCTAGTGGTCAATCCAGCATTACACAGTGCTATGCAGGTTTTTATGCTGGACGTACTGTGATGTAATATCCAACTGACCACTACAGGGAGAAAAACACATTCAGAAAGGACCCCCCCCCCAAGCAATAAGGATACACAAGCGACAAAAATGAGAATGCAGAAGAGCCCTGTGTGTGTGTGTATGTTTGGGGGTAAAATGGCAACTGCAAGGGGCTGAGGCAAGGAAAAGGGCACTGATATGGACAGGACTTCCAAACAACGTGCACCTTCCTGACCCCGTGGCATCCAAAGGTGCCTTTGACTGCAATCTTTCCACCAAAAAGATTATATCCAAAAATGCTTGGGGAAGATCTCAGCAAGCAGGAGAAAACCCGGAATCCAGGTCAGGGGACAACACCGTGCAGACGCTTCAAAAAACACCCACTCCGGTCTGGATGCCGAATCAGAGTAAAACTCTTGTGTGAAAGGAAACAGGGAGTGTCTTGCACAGGAGACCGTATCAGGCATGACAATTAGCTGCAAAAGCACTTGAGGAAGACAGCAACCAGGCGTGCTTAGTCAAATCGGCTCCCTTTACAAAACTGCTGCCTTGTCTCTTGCCCTCCCCACAAATATACAGTGTAAGAAATACACAGGATATAGGCGTGAGCTGTGGTTTCACCAGGGCTTTTTTTGTAGAAAACGCCCAGCAGGAACTCATTAGCATAATAGGCCACACCCAACAGGAAAAATAATTTGCATATTAGGCCACACCCCTGACAGCACAGCTCATTAGCCTATCAGGCCACACAGCCCTCGTTACCAGAAGTGTGGTCATCCAGTCACACCCACCTTTTGCTTCTTATTCTGTTTACCTTGTTTGTTGTCAAAACCCAGGGCCTTTTTTTGTAGCAGGTACTCCTTTGCATGTTAGGCCACAGACCCCTAATGTAGCCAATCCTAATGGGTTTCTGCCATTGGGTGTGGCCTGTTATGCTAATGAGTTCCTGTTGGGCGTGGCCAACTCCGTTCCTGTGCGTTCCTGCCCAAAAATAGCCCTGGGTTTCACACACTTTCTTCCCCTGTGTGCAGAATCTTTTAATGTAGATTGGGGCCTGTATGCATAAATTCCTGCATTAGTAGACCCTGCTCACATGAGTCCGCCTTCTGTGAAAGAGGTGGATGGATCACATGACATATAATAGCTTGTATAACTGTTATTGTAGTCAAAGGGCTCTTTTTGTAGCAGGAACTCCTTTGCATATTAGGTGACACACCCCTCATGTAGCCAATCCTCCAAGAGCTTACCGTAGCCCCTGTACGAAGAGCTCTGTAAGCTCTTGGAGGATTGGCTCCATTAGGGGTGTGTCGCCTAATATCCAAAGGGGCTCCTGCTACAGAAAGAGTTCCTGCCCCCCCACCCCCCGAACCACCCTGGAGGATCAGAAAACCCCAAGAACATCATGAAATAGGGAAATCTGGGGGGAATGTTTGCTTTTCCATAGGAAATTATGGAACCTTGTGCAAGCGATGTGATCTTCACCAATCCTCAACTGTTTGTTACTGAAATGACTGCACTGTGACCGATAACGTCCCCCTTTCCTCTGGTTGCCCAGGGGGACACCACGAATTTTATACAATCAAATTCCAGTTATGTCCTGCAGCCTTTTGAAGCACACCTGCCGCTTTCCCACGGAGATTCGAGGCAGATTACAGCAATTAAAAGGCCAATGACAAAATTCAACAAGAACCACTGACAGACTTTCAACGGACATTACGAACCACTGTGATCTCCCCTTCATGGAAAACGCCCTGAGTGTGTTCACTTTGCACACACGGCTGAACAACACTAGTGTGGACCCGTGTTCCCTCTAAACTGAGTCAGTGTGAGCTAGCTCACAGTTTTTGAGCCTCCGGCTCACACATTTCTGTCTTCGCTCAGGAAGGGTGGCTCCAGAGCAAACTATTTTATGCAGTAGCCAAATCGCTGGCTCACAACTTGAATGCCAGGTGCTCACAAAGTAGAATTTTTGCTCACATTTTTTGCTCACAGGACTCCACGGCTTCCCCCCCCCAAGTGTCCTTGTAGAACATCTGCTCAAGCCACTGGGTCTCTCTCAGGACTTGCCCGGGCCACGGGTCTGGCCAGAGCGGAAACCTTTAGCAGGCTAGGGAGCAGGCAGGCCTCCGTCTCATGGAGGTACTCACTCAGGGACTCTCTGTTGAGGCTTCCAACAACGAGTTTTATCCTTAGTCCAACATACATACAAGGTCCTGCTCAGGGTAGTTATGCCAGTCCCTTGTCCCAGCTGCCTAGGCTCCCTAACCTTTCTGCGTCAGCAAGACCACCTTCCGGAGAGTCCACCGCTGCCCAACTAGGGTTGCCACACACCCCCCACGATGGAGGCAGAGGTTTCCCCAATTTCAAGGGCCCCAATCCACCACCGGCCAACTGGCCGGTGGGGAAAGCTCTGCCCAGAGGTGACATCATCATGTCGGGGAAGTCACGTGGAGGACACTCCAGCATTTGGGCAGAAACTCTATGGTGACCATAGAGTTCCCCCCCCAAATGCTAGCGCAACCTTCCTGATGTGCCCAGTGCAATGACATCACCAGAAGACCCTCCAGAGCAAGGCTGGACCTCCCCCGCCAGCAGCCAGGTAAGACCTGGCTACCCTAGGCTCAGCTCAATGCAACTGTCCTTATATCCTCCCCACACACACACACACTGGTCTTCCACCAGGGTAGCATGGGAGGGGCCCTAGCCTACACCAGGTCTCCTCCAGCCCAGGGGAATGCCCTCCCAAGACTGAGTGGCGCTAGCTCCTAATACCCAGCTGCAACCTAGGTGGGTGGCCTTCTGACCACACCTAGGGATCACCGAGGAATGACAGCTCATCTTCAGACTACAGAGATCAGTTCCCCTGAACAAAATGGATGCTTTGGAAGAGGGACTCTGTGGCACTGTATCCCATTGAGGTCCCGGTCTTCCTCAGGCTCAATCCCCAAATCTCCAAGAGTTTCCCAACCTGGATCTGGCCACCGTACCCCTCCGAAGCCCTGCCAGTGGCTAGGGAGGGCCTGACAACTGTAGCCACACCCTAGCTATGGGTTTACTGGCCTTGACTGGGCCCTCGTCCCTTAAAGGTGCCCCCTTCTTCCTGTGCCTTGCCTGTGCCACGGGGTTGCTCAAGAATTATTAGTCATCACAACAATTAACTGTCATCATAACATAATCAACATAACATTAATATTTCATTGTGAAAATCCCCTGTAAACACCCCAAATAAAACCCCCCTGTAAACGCCCCAAACAAGCACCCAGCCACCTAACCGCTACCACCCAACAGACAGCTCACTCCAAACGACAACCACGCGTTTTGTCCCATCCTTCTCTCCCCCACGCAGCCCTGCAGTTCCTCCGCCAGCTCACCCGTCGAATTCATGAAGCAGTGACGCTCAGCGTCTTGCAGAGAGGAAACATTGCACAAGATTATTTCATGTCGGGGCACAGCTGTCTCTATGGACAACATGTGAGATAACAACATGGCATGTGTGTCATGGGCTTGACTGCACCCAAGTAGCACCCACCGGAAAAGTCCCCACGCCCCAAAAATGAATTAGGAAGAGACATTATCAGCCAACATGACACAGACTCACAACTAGAAGAGGCACTGACACACCTTGATATCGTCTACTATGCAAATGCAGAAAACTGAGGGACTGCCGTCGGCTAATAGAAATGCACCGCTGGGGTTGAATTTAAATGATTTCCTGTTCAAGATACCTGCAAGACATGTGCATATTGCGCATAAGGTGGGGTGGTGTTTTGCAATGAAAATGCTTTGGGTATGTTTTATTTCTGTTTTGATGTCGGGTTTTATCTGTATGTTGTTGCCGTTTAAAATGTGGGCTAAAGTAAGGGAGAGGGTGGCTAGATGGGTGATTGAGGTGTGTCATGATTGGATAGTAGCTGTACACTAGGGGGTTGAGTTGACTGGTTTGTTCAGAGCGTTGGTGTGTGTGAGAGAAGAAGACAGTAGAGGGGGAGAAGAGATTAAACGAGGCACTATGGAAAGTGAAAGAAACCCATGTTCTTTGTGTAAGTCATTAGCCTAAGTGGTAAGTGAGGCGAATAATTCTTTTGTGTGGAAGTTATTAGCCTAAGTGGCAAGTGAGGAAAATAAGCTTTTGTGGCTAGGTGCATTTAAGGAAATTTGGAGGAAGAAGGAGAACTGTACCTATCTGAAACTATTACGCTTATGAACCGTTCTGAAACAGTTACACGGTTATACTTCTAAATAAGCTCTATGGTTATGTCAAAACAGCTAAAGGATCCCCTTTTACTTCAGAGCCACTCCTACACGCTGACTGAAGGTAAGCTGTGGCAGCCATTTTGTGGCTGGCTCCACCTCCTGCATGTTGTGGCTGCGCCCACCACTCTGTGTCAGAATTCCAAAGGTGCCTACAGGCTCAAAACGCTTGGGGACCCCTGATGTAAACTGTCCAGTGCATCACAGCATGGGAACCACAAGGTGCCCCCCCCCCCGCTCCCACTACTTGCCAACAATCTACCAAATATAACTGAGCCACCCTGTTCTTTGGGTTCAACTAGCAAGTATAAGGCGACAACCTTTGGTGGCAGAGAAATCAGTTCCGCAGGGCCTGTAAGACGGAGCTCTTCTGCCAGGCTTTTGAGTAGGAGCCGCCGCCACTTCAATTCCACCACCAATATGTTTGCAGCATCGCACCACTACCACTAATATGTGGTTCCATCTGGGTGCGAGGTGACCCTGGAAGGAGAGGGTGCTGACAAGTTGTGGGACCAATACCATTTGAGGAAGTTACTTCAGAGCCACTCCTACACGCTGACTGAAGGTAAGCTGTGGCAGCCATTTTGTGGCTGGCTCCACCTCCTGCATGTTGTGGCTGCGCCCACCACTCTGTGTCAGAATTCCAAAGGTGCCTACAGGCTCAAAACGCTTGGGGACCCCTGATGTAAACTGTCCAGTGCATCACAGCATGGGAACCACAAGGTGCCCCCCCCCCCGCTCCCACTACTTGCCAACAATCTACCAAATATAACTGAGCCACCCTGTTCTTTGGGTTCAACTAGCAAGTATAAGGCGACAGCCTTTGGTGGCAAAGGAAATAAGTAGGGAGCGCTACATATCATCCCAGAATGCTCCAGAGACTTGCCTTTACAGGTGTTACATACAAGGAATCCTAGAAAGGGACAAAACAATAAAGGCAGCATTTCTTGGGGTGGGGGGGGTGGGGAGATGGGCTGGGGGTGGAAAGGAAATTAAAAAGTTAAGTCCTAACTGTAAAGAAATTCAACAAGCGCTACTGACAGGAAAATTGATGTTTTCAAAGGTGATCGGCATACCAAACTCCACCCGTGGGGGTCCTCTGGAGGTGCAGGCAGTTGTACTGGTGGGGGTGTTACTGTTTTCACTCTCCTCTTGTTGCTGTGACTGGAGAATGAGAAGTTAAATTGCTGATCAGGAGATCGGTGCATTGGGATTAAACTGTTTCTCCACTGACTATACTCACGGTAACAGTCATTTCTAACTGATCAGTTGCCGATTGAAATCCATACTTTGGGCCGTGGAAAGGAGGCTGAGGTGAAAACCGTGAACAACATGAGATGTACAGTTTGAGAAAAATATATAAAAACAGGTACTTGCAGGAACAAGACAGCTGCAACTTGACAGTACTTTTCTACCAGTGTTCCCTCTAAGAAGAGTTAGTGTGAGCTAGCTCACATTTTTTTAGCCTCCGGTTCACATTAGCATAACAGGCCACACCCAACAACAGAAATTCATTGGCATATTAGGCCACACCCCCTGACAGTGCAGCTCATTAGCATACTAGGCCACACCCCATGCCTTCCCTTGGCATACCCAGGCACCCCATGGCTGTGGGGAGCCTGGGCAAGCCCCCCCCCCCTTTGAAGGGAAGAGAAGTCAGTTTAAACTGCCTTCCCTTGGCTTGCCTGGGCGCCCCACGGCTGCGGGGAGCCTGGGCAAGCTGGCCCTTGGACAGGCCGGGGAAGGCACAGGGAGGCATTTAAATGCCTTTCCAATCCGTCCAGGGGCCCCCCCACCCCCCACCCCCCACCTTGGAGTCGCCGGGGGTGTCGCTCTCCAGGCCTTCCCTCTGTAGCCACGCACGCAGAGGTTTTGGCTGTAGTGGGTGTGGCCAACTCTGAAGCCAGACGGAACTCCGTTCCTGTGCGTTCCTGCCCAAAAATAGCCCTGAGTAGAATATTTATTAGAGGACTCGACAAGCTTGCAGGAGATAGGAGGTGGGGAACGGTGGGTGTGTGTGGAACATCTGCTGGTGTGTGGGAGAGAATAAGTTCATATTGATCAAATCAAATCTGTCTGTGTTCCTTATCTCTCCTTTATTATAAAGGAGTTTTGGGTGCCAGAATTCTAAAATGCGCCCCGTTAGTGTATGGGCGGAAAATATGCCACTCAGAAGAGCTGCCTCCAATGACTGGCTCCCTCAGCCAACCTGCCCTGCCATTGGCTGGGTGGCTGGGAGGGGAATCTCTCCTTTATTATAAAGGAGTTTTGGGTGCCAGAATTCTAAAATGCGCCCCGCTAGTGTATGGGCGGAAAATATGCAACTCAGAAGAGCTGCCTCCAATGACTGGCTCCCTCAGCCAACCTGCCCTGCCATTGGCTGGGTGGCTGGGAGGGGAGGGAGCCAGTCATCGG
>NW_015162564.1:63741-72959 GCF_001447785.1 Gekko japonicus
ACGGCCCGGCGCCCTAGGCCAGACACTAGCTGGCCTAGTGATAGAGCCGGCCATGCGGATATGATGCTGGAAGATGAGCCCCTCAGGTCGGAAGGTGTCCAATATGCTACTGCGGAAGAGCAGAGGGCAAGTACAAGTAATCCCAGAAAGAGTGAAGCGGCTGGTCCAAAGCCGAAAGGACGCTCAGTTGTGGATATGTCTGATAGTGAAAGGAAAGTCCGATGCTGCAAAGAACAATACTGCAAAGGAACCTGGAATGTAAGATCTATGAATCAAGGTAAGCTTGACGTGGTCAAAAATGAGATGGCAAGACTGAACATTGACATCTTGGGAATCAGTGAACTAAACGAGACGGGAATGGGTGAATGTAACTCAGAAGACCATTATATCTACTACTATGGCCAAGAATGCCGTAGAAAAGATGGTGTGGCCTTTATAGTCAACAAGAAAGTGAGAAAGGCAGTAGTGGGATACAATCTCAAAAACGACAGAATGATCTCGGTCCGATTCCAAGGCAAACCATTCAACATCTCAGTGATCCAAGTCTATGCCCCAACCACTGACGCAGAAGAGGCTGAAGTGGACCGGTTCTATGAAGACCTACAACACCTCCTAGAACTAACACCAAAAAAAGATGTCCTTATCATCATCGGGGACTGGAATGCTAAAGTAGGAAGTCAAAAGGTAACTGGAATAATGGACAAGTTTGGCCTTGGAGAACAAAATGAAGCTGGGCAAAGGCTAACAGAGTTTTGTCAAGAGAACACACTGGTCATAGTGAACAACCTAAGAGGTGACTCTACACATGGACATCAGTAGATGGGCAACACCGAAATCAGATTGATTATATCATTTGCAATCAAAGACGGAGAAGCTCTATCCAGTCAGTAAAAACAAAACTTGGAGCTGACTGTGGCTCAGATCATGAGCTTCTCATTGCAAAATTCAGACTTAAACTGAAGACAGTTGGGAAAATCACTAGGCCATTCAGGTTTGACCTAGATCACATCCCTGATGAATATACAGTGGAGATGAAGAATAGGTTTAAGGGACTAGATTTGATAGATAGAGTACCTGAATGGATGGAGGTTCGTGACATTGTACAGGAGGCAGCAATTAGCACCATCCCAAAGAAAAGAAAATGCAAGAAAGCAAAGTGGCTGTCTGATGAGGCTTTATAAATAGCAGAGGTAAGAAGGAAAACAAAAGGCAAAGGTAAAAAGGAAAGATTTACCCAACTGAATGCAGATTTCCAGAGAACAGCAAGAAGAGATAAGGAGGCTTTCCTAAATGAACAATGCAAAGTAATAGAGGAAAACAATAGAATGGGAAGGACTAGAGATCTCTTCAAGAAAATTGGAGAAATCAAAGGAACATTCCGTGCAAAGCTGGCCATGATAAAGGACAAAAATGGTAGGGACCTAACAGAAGCAGAAGAGATTAGGAAAAGGCAAGAATACACAGAAGAACTATACAAGAAAGACCTCGATGTCCTTGACAACCATGACGGTATAATCACTGACCTCCTGGGATCCAAGATCACTGCAGACAGTGACTGCAGCCATGAAATTAAAAGACACCTGCTCCTTGGATGGAAAGCGGTGGCAAACCTAGACAGCATAATAAAAACTAGAGACATCATCCTGCCAACAAATGTCCGTATGGTGAAAGCAATGGTATTCACAGTAGTAATGTATGGCTGAGAGAGTTGGACTATAAGGAAGGCCGAGCACCGAAGAATAGATGCTTGCGAATTATGGTGCTGGAGAAGACTCTTGAGAGTCCCTTGCATGTTCAAGATCCTACAAGGTAGGCTTCAGCAGTACGTGGATAAAGAACTGTCAGAATTACAAAGAGGCAGAAGAACTAGAGATCAAATTGCCAACATTCGCTGGATTATGGAGAAAGCAAGGGAGTACTAGAAAAACATCTACTTCTGCTTCATTGACTACGCTAAAGCCAATGGCTGGGACAATGGGGTAAAAATTCAGTAAATAAATAAATAAACTGTGGCAAGTCCTTAAAGAGATGGGAATACCAGACCACCTCACATGTCTCTTGAGAAACCTGTATAAGGGTCAAGAAGCGACAGTTAGAACCGGATATGGAACAACTGATTGGTTTAGCATAGGAAAAGGAGTACGACAAGGATGTATATTGTCACCTTGCTTATTTAATTTATATGCGGAGTACATTGTGCGAAATGCCGGCCTGGATGAATCACAAACTGGAATTAAGATTGCTGGGGAAAACATCAACAACCTCAGATATGCAGACGATACTACTCTAATGGCAGAAAGTGGACCTAAAGAGCCTCTTACTCTGAGTAAAAGAGGAGAGTGCAAACGTTGGCTTGAAAATCAATATCAAAAAAACTAAGATCATGGCATCTGGCCCCATCACTCCTTGGCAAATAGCAGAGGAAGTCATAGAAGCAGTGACAGACTTCATGCTCCTGGGATCCAAAATCACTACAAACGGTGACTGCAGCCAAGAAATTAAAAGACGCCTGCTCCTTGGGAGGAAAGTGATGGCAAACCTAGACAGCATAATAAAAAGTAGAGACATTACCCTGCCAACAAAAGTCCGTATGGTCAAAGCGATGGTATTCCCAGTAGTCATGTATGGCTGTGAGAGTTGGACTATAAGGAAGGCCGAGCGCCAAAGAATAGATGCTTTCGAATTATGGTGCTGGAGAAGACTCTTGAGAGTCCCTTGGACAGCAGGGAGATCAAATCAGTCAATCCTAAAAGAAATCAACCTTGACTGTTCCCTGAAAGGCCAGATAGTGAAACTGATGTTTTGATGTCCTTTTTGCCAAGGCACATGAACAATTAGTCTTCCAGAGTTCCTTCATTTAAGAAGGTGATTAGTCACTTGTGTATATGGAATATGGAATCTGTTTGTATTCTCTGTAAGTGCTGTTATGTGTAACTCAGACGTTCTTCTTGGGTGGGGGGATTGGCATGGTACCCGTGTGGTTTAGAGCACAGCTGTGTCTTCAGAACACCATGTTCTTGCAAATAGACACACACTGAAATTTAAACCCGTAAAAAAATGGAAGTGATGTAGGGTGGGAAGGCAGATATCCTGGAAGGGACTGCCTTATGGACTTCGGGTGGTGTGAAGTTACCATTAGCAAGTTGGGTGAAGCCTGATTAATATCCTGGAGCCAGCCTTCTCGGCAGAAGAACAGGTTGGAGCTGTTGCTAGGAGTGCTTCCTTTCATTCACACCTGATTTGGGAACTGTTTTCCTCCAGGCTCTGCCGACCGACCGAGCCACCTCGATCTGTGCTTCTGCGAGCCTCCAGGCTGGATTACTGCAACACACTTTACATGGGGCTGCTCCTGAAGACAAGTCGGGAAACTTCAGTTAAGGGCAGGAGCCGGCTGCTCGCTTGCTTTAGTTCCACCCTCGGCACTTGCAGCTCCAATTCTGAAGCAGTTTCTCCTTCGCTTCTGAGTTCAGTTCAAGCGGCTGGTTTCAGGCTTTGATGCTCCCTGGTACCGGAGAACTGCATATCTGAGGGGATCGCCTCCCCCCACACCATTCCATTCTTCACCGCAGTTTTCCCTTTCAATCCCCCCTCTGCATGCGATACAGTCTGCCTCCATTCATCCCTAGGCTTTTTTCACTCACCTCCCCCTGTACTGTGGAATGGATAGCCACACTGAAAAGTACACAGACGGAGAGTGATTTCAGCAAAGCGTGCTTTATTCGATCAGGAACAAGATGACTTGGGCCGGCTCACAGGCCGGCTTATATCCCCCGAGAAACCGCCACCCAAAACACACCCCTACTTCCCTATAGGTTATTTACAGTGGCCGAGAGACCCATAGGCTCTCCGCCGGGAACCTAGCCCCCTGATTGGAGCGGGCTAGGATCCGCATAGTCCATTGTCTCTTGGAGCGAAGCTCTGCGTTTGTCTCTGGACTTGTCTGGACTTGTCTGGATTGGATACATTACACACATGCTGTTCAGAAATAGGGATGCTAGCCTCCAGGAGGGACCTGGAGACCCCCCCGGAATTACAGCTCATCTCCAGACTAAAGATTAGTTCCCCTGGGAAACCGTGGATGCTCTGGAGGGTGGACTCTGTGGCGTTGTGCCCCGCTGAGGTCCCTGTCCTCTCCAGACTCCTTTCCCAAATCTCTAGAAGTTTCCCAATATGGATCTGGCTACCCAGCCCCTGAAGCCCCTGCAGCCCGGCTTGCTTGCTCAGAAACAGGGAGGCCAGCCTCCAGGTGGGACCTGGGGATCCCCTGGAATTACAGCTCATCTCCAGACTACAGAGGTCAGTTCCCATTGAGAAAGTGGATGCTTTGGAGGGTGGACTCTCTGGCATTGTATCCCGCTGAGGTCCCTGTCCTCCCCAGGCTCCATCCCCAAATCTCTAGGAGTTCCCCAAGCTGGAACTGGCAACCCCCCCTCCTACCCCCCCCCCCCACCAGCTGCTGGGGGACGACACCTTGCAACTCAATTCAGAAACCACTGGCATTGTTGTCCGTTCCTAAGATCTTTCATTTGCAACAGGCTTCTCCATAAGGCACACATTTCAAACAGAAATCTATACTCTTTCATCAGCAAGTAATCCATGCATTTGTTGTTGTCTTTGCAGAGCTGTCTGACTGCCGACACCGATTTGTGGCTTTACTAGTATGACCTGACCAGTGTTCCCTCTAAGCTGAGTTAGTGTGAGCCAGCGCACAGTTTTTTAGCCTCCGGCTCACACATTTTTGTCTTAGCTCAGGAAGGATGTGGCTCCAGAGCAAACTAATTTCTGCAGCAGCCAAATTGCTCGCTCACAACCTTAATGCCAGTAGCTCACAAAGTAGAATTTTTGCTCACAAGACTCCACCGCTTAGAGGGAACATTGGACGTGACCCATGGTCAGTTTGTAAGTCACCCTGGGCTATGCAGGATAGGTGGGGGTATAAACCTTTTAAATAAATAATCTGACAGGTAGTGATATCTTTAAAAAGAGGAAGAGGAGGAGGAGGAAGAGATTGGATTTATACCCCGCCCTTCACTCGGTGTCTCAGAGGGGCTTACAATCTCCTCCCCTTCCCCTCCCCACAACAGACACCGTGTGAGGTAGGTGGGGCTGAGAGAGCTCTGAGAGAACTGCTCATGAGAGAACAACTCTGAGAGAACTGTGACTGACCCAAGGTCACCCGGCAGCTGCATGTGGAGGAGTGGGGAACCAAACCCAGTTCTCACAGATTAGAGTCCACGCACTTACCCACTACACCAAACTGGGTCTCCCACCTAGAGAAAAGAAGGGAGAGGTGAGCTCCCTTCACCCGAAAGAGGCCAACTGAACACAAAAAGTGAGCAAACAGAAATGGATGAAAAGGAACAGGGAACCTCCATATTCAGAAGTAGTCAACCCCTGAATACCAGTACGAGCAGGAAACATCAGGGAAAGGGCCATGGCCTTTACGGCCCCTCGGCCTCCAGGGCAACCAGTTGGCCCTTGCATTAAACAGGATGCTGGACTAGGTGTGCCACACAAGGTTAACAGGGAGTGGTGAATGTGTATCAGACTAATGAAGGGGGCAGGGGTTGGGGAAGCAAAAGCTGTCACCCCTGATGAGCTGGTTTCTCTATTCACTTCTCCATTCACCGACCTCACAGGGTGTCTGTTGTGGGGAGAGGAAGGGAAGGAGATCAGCGTTCCCTCTAAGCTGAGTTGGTGTGAGCCAGCTCACAGTTTTTTAGCCTCCGGCTCACACATTTTCGTCTCAGCTCGGGGAGGATGACTCCAGAGCAAACTGATTTAGGCAGCAGGCAAATCGCTGGCTCGCAACTTTAATGCCAGTCGCTCACAAAGTAGAATTTTTGCTCACAAGACTCCACAGCTTAGAGGGAGCATTGAAGGAGATTGTAAGCCGATCGGAGACGCCAGGTGAGGGTGGGGTATAAATCCAGTTTCTTCTTCTTCTGATTTTTTTTAAAAATGGGGGTGGGGTGGGGAATCCTTCCATGTACTCTTCCTTCAGCTCTAGTGCCTCTAAGCTGTAGAAAGAGGGCAAAGCAAGAAATAATGGCTGCTTTATGAGACGAACATAAGCTATCATGAAGGGGAGGGAAAAGGGTATATTAGCCAATAGGCCAATAAAGAGTCACATGTGGTGTTGGGGGAATTAGGATCTGTGGCTCCTGAGCCATGGTGCAGCCACCATCGGACGATAAAACCCAAATTGTGACTGTGACTGTAGTATCTACCTTGCCTCACTTCCTCAAGTGATCTGCTGCTCTGTATGTGAATGGAACCCTCTGCCACATTTGCTTTTGATTTGCTGCATTCCAGGACTGTTAATACCCAGTGCATTTCTTCAGCCAGTTGGGTGCAGTGGTAAGGAGCGCGGACTCTAATCTGGGAGAGCCGGGTTTGATTCCTCGCTCTTCCACATGCAGCTGCTGGTGTGACCTTGGGCCAGTCACAAGTTCTTTCAGAGCTGTTCTCTCAAGGGCAGTCCTCGAAAGAGCTCTCTCAGCCCCACCTATTTCACAGGGTGTCTGCTGTGGGGAGGGGGAGGGAAAGGAGTTTGTAAGCCGCTCTGAGATTCCAAGTGAAGAGCAGGCTATAAATCCAATCTCCTCTTCTCTTCTTCTTCAACCATTGGCCAAACTACAAAGAACATGAAAATGGCTATGCTGCAGAGAAAACGTGAAGTGTTTGCATTGTTTAGTTTTATTGCTATTACGGTTATTATTATTGCACAAATAAAAAGTGAAAAACTGTATGGCATTAACTGAGCAAACCGGAATGCTTTGAGTTGTAAGCGCTTTAAATCTTCTCTCAAATCATAGGATTCTTCATCCTCAAATGCAGAGGTATCTGATGCACAAACATTTTGCAGATAGATGAAGATGAGTAGCCATGTTAGTCTGTCTGTAGAAGTACAAAAGAGTAAGAGTCCAGTAGCACCTTAAAGGTAAAGGTTCCCTTGCTCGAAAGCCAGTCGAATCCGACTCTAGGGTTGCGGTGCTGATCTCCGTTTCCAAGCCGAAGAGCCAGCGCTGTCCGAAGACGTTTCCGTGGTCATGTGGCCGGCATGACTAAACACCAAAGCGCACGGAACGCTGTTACCTTCCCACCGAAGCGGTCCCTATTTACCTACTTGCAATTTCTTGCTTTCGAACTGCCAGGTTAGCAGGAGCTGGAACTAGAGATGGGAGCTCACTCCATCATGTGGCACACTCAGGTCTCAAACTGCTGAACTACTGACCTTCCACAGCCTGCAGTTCAGCGTCTTAACCACTTGAGCCACCGGACCTTAAGACTAACCTATTGTTATTGGGGGGGGGGGGGGGGGGAGCCAACATTGTACAGTAGCTAGAACAGAGGTCCCCATCCTTTTAAAACCTACTGGCACCTTTGGAATTTTGACCGGGGGGGGGGGGGAGCTGGGCCACAAAGCGGCGGCTGCAGGAGGTGAAACCAACCAGAAAACATCAGCTCGTTGAGATCAAGCATAACTCCAATAGTGACGCTTCAACATTTCAGTTTGAATGCCTTTTAAAATGAACATATTGTTTTTAAATACGCATTTTCTTACCCCATCTTACCTTCAGTCCCACAGTGAATATCTTCGTGATGTGGCGGCAGCTGTTGCCGAAGCAACTTTTTTAAAATCTGAGAAGCCAATCAGAATACCTGCTGGGCAAAAACCCCACCTGGCCTCACCCACTTTTTGGAATGACTTGGCAGTTGTCATGGAAAAGGACCAGCAGGTGTCGTGGCGCCCACGGGCACCGTGTTGGGGAACCCTGCCTTGGAGTCTCAGGCTACAGTCGGAAGATCCAGATTCAGATTCCCACTCTGGGTGACCTTGGGCCAGTCATTTTGTCAGTCTAACCTACCTCACAGGGCTGTTACGGAATCATTTTATTTTATCTTTATTTATTTAACTTTCAGCTTATATACCGCTCTAACCCCGAAGGGTCTCTGAGCGGTTTACAGATAATCTAATTTCCTAACTAGGGCCACATTTTTTGTAGGGGGGTGACTGCCTATCGGCACCCAGGCAGGGGAGTCCGGTTGTTGCATGGCTCTTCCAGGCGGCCTTCAGATGGTATTCTTTCTTGGCGTTTTTTCCTCTCCCGGTGCCTCGGAGCAGGTCTTTAAGTCGGTGACTCTCTCTGGTGGACCCATCATGGTGTGCGGCCCCGCACCAGACGCAGCTCCAGCTCACGTCCTTTCCGGCTCCGCCACGCCACGCCAACACGCCGCCACGCCTCCGTGATTTCGTCATCCACTGCTCGATGTTATGCTCGCCAGGCTCATTCCGCTGCCGCCTCTCGCCGTCCACGAGGAGGGTGCCCCCGCCACCTAGGAGCAGGTACCCAATTTATCTACTTGCATTACGCTTTCGAACTGCGTTGGAAGGGACAACAAGGGTCATCTAGTCCAACCCCCTGCATAATGCAGGAAAATCACAAATACCTCCCCCTCCAACACACCCCCAGTGACCCCTGCCCAGAAGATAGCAAAAAAAAAAAATCCTCTTGGATCCCCGCCCAAACTGTTACCCGAACTGGACCGGAACCGGTTCTGGGAGCCCGGATTGACTCTGAGTACAGAGGCGGGCGGTGCGTGAGTTCAAAACCCGTGTATACAGAGGTCGGATTTTGGCGCGTGTTGAAAGCCCGCTATTTCCCAGGAAGACAGACAACAGCTAGGGTTAAACTCAAGTTGTCTTTACTAAAGCAATTGTTCAGACATACCAAAAACAGATGCGTACAAATTCACACAAGCTCCTTAGTTACAATAGGGTAAGAAAACAATAAGCATGAAAAACAACAAAAGCATCAAACAAAGGGGATGACTCTGAGGTATACGATCATACTCATCTGAGGTCCAACTGAGAGAAGAAATCTCCTCTTTCCAAGAAGGGCAGCCAAGGCAACAGCTGGTGGACTCTAGACACACGACGGCTGGGCCAGCCACAGCCACGTGTGCGCTCCCTGGTCGACCAGCCAGAGCCACGTGTGCGCTCCCTGGTCGCGACTCCGGGGAACTTAAGAGTTACCTGCAGCACCTTAGTGCAAACTAGGGGTAAGGGTGAGCTAGCTGGAGAACAAAGGCTTGTTTCTCCTTTTAAGAGCTGCCTTTTGGGGCAGTCTCTGTCTATCATAAAGCCAGATAACGAGGTGGAATTGTACTCCTTCCCACCGTCCATCACTGCAGGTCAGATCTGTTGCTCATCC
>NW_015162564.1:73442-74746 GCF_001447785.1 Gekko japonicus
CTAATGTTTAATTGTATAAAGGTAAAGGTTCCCTTGCTCGAAAGCCAGTCGAGTCTGACTCTAGGGTTGCGGTGCTCATCTCCGTTTCAAAGCCGAAGAGCCAGCGCTGTCCGAAGACGTTTCCGTGGTCATGTGGCCAGCATGACTAAACACCAAGGCGCACGGAACGCTGTTACCTTCCCACCGAAGTGGTACCTATTTATCTACTTGCAATGTCTTGCTTTCGAACTGCTAGGTTGGCAGGAGCTGGAACTAGAGACGGGAGCTCACTCCGTCATGCGGCACACTCGGGTCTCGAACTGCTGAACTACCGACCTTCCACAGCTTGCAGTTCAGCGTCTTAACCACTTGAGCCACCGCAGCTCAATTAATTGTATAACTCTTCTAATTTCAACCCGTTGGTTCTGGTCTGACCTCCTGGGGCAACAGAAAACAACTCTGCACCACATGACAGCCCTTCAAGTACTTGAAGATGGTTATCACCTCTCAGTTGTCTCCTCTCCAGGCTAAACATACTCCGCTCCTTCCACCTTTCCTCATAGGACTTGGAGAGTAGGGTAAAACCCTTGGAGAATGGGGTATAAAACCCTTTCATTTTGGCCTCCTGGCAATCACGGGGCTCTTCCACATTCTTATTTTTTGTCACTCTTTGCTTTGGGTCCCTCCCCCTTTTCCACATGTGGTTTGCTCCCTCTGGGACTACGAGAGACAGCAAAACACATTGAGGGGGGGGAACCCCTGAAGCAATAGGAACACACAAGTGATGAAAATCAGAATGTGGAAGAGCCCATGGTCTCAGCGGGCATGAGGGGATTTATCACGGGAGGTCTTAGTGAAAGATACTCTTGGCAGAGCCAATGGACGGAGAAAAAGAGCATTGCATAGAAACTACTGGGTGTAAAAGAACACACAAGGCACAGGGATAGCGCTGTAGAGTGGTAAGAAATGGTACAATTGGGATCTGAGGGACCCGTGTTCGGATCTCTGCTCAGCCACAAAGAGAGTCACCTTGGCCCAGTCCTTCTCTCTCGTCCTCACCTACCTCACAGGGCTGTTGTGAGATAAAATAGGAGGCCGCACGTAGGGTGCTCTGAGGTGGGACAAAATGTGACAGATTGAAACAGATCAAGATAGGCAGCCCCGTTAATCTGTCTACAGCAGCACAAAAGAGCAGGGGTCATTTCCTGCAGGAGCGCACAGGACTGGACCTCCGGCAGTAAAGAGCCCAGGGGGCGGGCACACGCAACAAGCCCCGCCCCCTGCTCCCAGTGGCCCTCAGTCAGAGCAAGAAGCAGCCAGGCAAG
>NW_015162564.1:74756-95752 GCF_001447785.1 Gekko japonicus
TGTCAGTGCCCCCCCCCCCCCAAACAAGTCCAGTGGCACCTTTAAGACAAAGTTTTATTCAGGTACAAGCTCTCCCTCCTCTGCGAGGACAGATCTGCACGTCCCCCCCCCCAATAGCTAGCAGTCCAAAACAGTCCAGTGGAGCCTGAGCAGTGGGTGTTGCCTTCTGACACACTTCCGGTGATGCCAGGGGGTGTGGCATATGGAAATAAGTTATGCTAATGAGTTATGCTAATGAGCTCCTGCACCTCTTTTTCTATGAAATGACCCCTGCAAAAGAGCGAGAGTCCAGGAACACCTTAAGGACTAACAAAATTTGTGGCAGGGCATGAGCTTTTCTGAGTTACTGCTCACTTCTTCAGATACCCTGCCACAAATTCTGTTAGTCTTTAAGGTGCCACTAGATTAAAACAGGGTTTATACCAAGCGTGAGAATGCACACACCCCACCTTGGCACTCAAATATGGATGGACTTCCAGCGTTCCCTCTAAGCTGAGTTAGTGTGAGCTCGCTCACAGTTTTTAAGCCTCCAGCTCGCACGTTTTTTGTCTCGGCTCCGGAAGGGAGGGCTCCAGAGCAAACTGATTTACCCAGCAGCCAAATTCCTGGCTCACCACTTTAAAGCCAGTAGCTCCCAAAGTAGGATTTTTGCCCACAGGACTCCACAGCTTAGGGGGAGCACTGGCTTCCACGCAGAAGGGGCTTGCGGCACCCATGTCACATGTAGAGATGTAAAATTTCTGGGAATTTTGAAACTTGGGGGAAAAAACCAGTTTTTTCCGGGGGTTTTTTTTGAGGAAAAATGGAAATTTTGGGGAAAATTGAAAAAATGTTACATTAGCACTTCTTTTTTCTTTTCCAGATTGAAAGTCATTCTGTCACTTTAGGAACATAAAATATGACTATGGACATTTTTACTTGGCATGAAATTATCACGACTACCATATTAAAAATATAGTGTATCCAAACAATTATGACAAACAGAGTACCCACCCACATGCAAAAACAAAACCTTTTTCTTTTCTCCTGACCACAGCACCTTCCTAAAGGAAGAACTGCATCTTGTTCTTGCATTGGAGAGTTCCGTTTGTAACCTAGGACTTGCTTGTCCTCAGTGCGCAGAAATTAGATCAGTTCTGATACCATACCTATTTTTTTTAGAAATGATTTGGAAAATATTTCAACACCTTGTCTTAAAATATTTTATTCAGCCTGTTAAAATAAAAACGTCCCATAACCAATTCTTTTTTTCCTTTCCTTTCTTCAATTTTTCGGAGAAAAAAAAACCAAAAAAGGCTTCAGGGGGAAAACGGGTTTCCCCCCGAATTTTTCCGGCCCTTCACATCTCTAGTCACTATGAACCTGGCGGCCCTCAGCCAGAAAGACCTGTGTCTGGGAAGGAGCAGCCCTGCTGGCCTGGACCCTCAGCCTGGCCGGGCTCTCCCGTCAGGAAAGCGGCGGCGGCGGCGGCGGGGAAAGCTGCCGTCCGGCCGAGGGGGGAGGCCGAGCCCAGCAGTCCTGCGGCTTCCCTCCCTCCCTCCGAGCCGGGCGGCGGAGGCGGACTCGGCCTGGGCCACGAGGAGGCGGGAGAGGCCGCCCCAGGCACATATATCAAGCGGACTCCGCGTGCGAGAGAGAGAGAAAGAGGTAGGACTCGCTCGGGCGCGGAGGAGGCAAGCCTTCCCGAGGGCGCCGCCTGGCCCAAGCCGCGGCCATGGGAAGCCGCCGGGCCTCTTTCCCCCCTCCGCGGGCGAGACCCCTGCGCCGCACTTTCTCGGAGGCTCTGCGCCTGCGCGCCTCCCCTTGCCCCTCGGAGCAGAGGCCTAGGACATGGCCCTTTCTCTCCCCCCCCTCCCCTCGGGCTTTTCCTTTCCCGTTATTAACAAAGGCAGGACTTGAAGGGGGTCCCCCCCCTTTATGGGCTGAGGGGGGGGGATCAGGTCTCTGCCTAGTCCAATGTTCCCTCTAAGCTGTGGTGAGCAAAAATTCTGCTTTGTGAGCTAGCGGCATTAAAGCTGTGAGCGAGCGATTTGGCTACTGCATAAATTAGTTTGCTCTGGCGCCATCCCTTCCTGAGTGAGGACAAAAATCTGTGAGCTGGAGGCTAAGAAACTGTGAGCTAGCTCACACTAACTCAGCTTAGAGGGAACACTGGACTGCCTACCCATGGAGGTTTGCCTTTCTTTCCCTGAGAGGAGAGACTTTGGATTGCAACCTTCTCCTGTCCTTTCCTCCCCCCCTCCATTGCCAGAGGGGTCTTGTGCAGGGTTCCCTCTAAGCTGAGCTAGTGTGAGCCAGCTCACAGTTTTGTAGCTCCCGGCTCACACATTTTTGTCCTCGCTCTGGAAGGATGCCTCCAGAGCCAACTAATTGGCACAGTAGCCAAATCCCTCCCTCACAGCTTTAATGCCAGGCGCGCACAAAGTACAATTAAGACTCCACAGCTTCGAGGGACCATTGGTCTTGTGCCTTTTTACTTTTTTTGAAATTTACTTTTGATTGTGTCTTTTAAAAACCACACTACAGGGGAAGAAAACAGAACCAAAGATTACGACTCAGAAGTGTAGCATAAATTAACGAGAGGAATGTATGATATGAATGTACGATCACTCGTCCCTCTTCGTACTTTTCATAAATCTAAAACAATACATATTGATTTATCGGTTTCATTAAGATGAGAGTATCCGACGTACTTGATAGTTACGTAGATCATCAATCACTTTAGGGAATTCCGTCTTGGGATTCCATTATAGCAGTGATGGCGAACCTTTTAGAGACCTAGTGCCCAAACTGCTACCCAAAACCTACTTATTTATCGCAAAGTGCCAACACGGCAATTTAACCTGAATACTGAGGTTTTACTTTAGAAAAAACAACTCATACATTAACTTAAGATTATCCAAACAAAGGAAGGAAAGCAATCCCAAATGCTTTCATTTACTTAAAATTATTTGGCATAGAATTCGACACTTTAATGATGGTCTGGGCCTGGTTGGGCGATGGCACGCGTGCCCACAGAGGGCTCTGAGTGCCACCTCTGGCACCCGTGCCATAGGTTCGCCACCACTGCATTATGGTGTATTCCATCATGGGAAACCCAAGTTGTAACAAAAGTTGGATAAGGAAATTTGAGAATCAATATATATATTTTTTTACAATGGCACAGTACAGGAATGGCAAGAGTCCAGGAGCACCTTAAAGATGAACAAAATTTGCGTCAGGGGATGAGCTTTCGTGAGTCACTGCCCACGTCTTCAGGTATCTGATATCGGGTATCTGAAGAAGTGAGCAGTGACTCACCTCACAAAAACGTTTCCCCTGCCACAAATCTTGTTCATCTTTAAGGCACTCCTGGACTCTCGCTCTTTTCTGCTGCTACAGATAGACTAACATGGCTCTCCGTCAGGTTATAGGAAGGGGTTCACTGCATTTCTGTGCTGTTTCATTGTGTCTTGAGGGTTGCGAACTCTGGGTTGAGAAATTTCTGGAGATTGGGGACGAAACCTGGAGAGGATGGGGGTCTGGTGACTGGGACCCTGGTGGGGTATGATTCCCTACATCTGTCAGCAAGCTGCCATTATGTTGTATGTTTTCTTCTGCCTGGTATACTGTACTTGGTTCACCCCCCCTCCTCTGGCCTCCTGTGTAGGTGTTTACTTTCTGTTGCTTGCACACTGCGGAACTGCTCAAGGTTACCAGCTGGAGGTGGGAAGGAGTTATGGCTTGCTCTCCTTATTATGTATTCGATGCCTGAGAACTGAACTTGTGTTTATGTAGTATGAACCGTTATGTTCCCAAGGAAAGGGCGCTAAGACTTATCACACTCCCGCCAGCGGGAATTGGGCTCATTGGTCCTGTCTCGGTTCAAGTTCCTTTATTATGTTTCCCCTGGACTTTTGTAGTCATTACTAACAATGCTTGTGTTCCTCAGCTAAACCATCTCTTTTAATAAATTCTACTTTGTTCAACAAACGTGGATTTACTTTGAATGAATGGGGAATCGGACACCCGCCCAAACTGCCATTTTAACCAAGGGAACAGATCTCGGTTTGTCTGGGAGATCTGTAATCTGGGAGATCTCCAGCCTTTGCCTGGAAGTTGGCAACCTGAAGGATTTGGTGGTGGTGTTTTTTTTAAAAGAAGCAGTTGGAACAATGTGCAGCTCTATGATCGGCCTCTCCACCCCTCTCCGTTCCATTTCCTTCCCCTTCTCATCAGATGATTATATATTGCCCTTCCATTGGACTTTACGCCATCTTTTAGCTGTATAGTGGACTTGTTTTATGGATCTTATTAGTATCTATTGTATTCAGAGGTCATTTCGGGGGATCGCAGTTCCCCCGGGTGAGGTGCAGGGGGCGGGGCACATGACGAAGCCCCGCCCCCTGCTTCCGGCCACCCCACTTCCAGCCCTCATTCAGCCAGGAGGAGGCAGGAGAAGAGGGAGGGTAAGTTGCTTCCTCCCCGCCTCTCCCCACCCCTGCCTGCCTGGGGCCAGGGAGGGCCTTCGCGGGGCTTCCTCGCACTCCCGCTGGCCTTGCAGGTCCACCGCCGGGCCCCTGATGTCAGGGGCTGTGGCATATGCTAATGAGTTATGCTAATGAGTTCCCCTAGCTCTTTTTCTGCGAAATGACCCCTGATTGTATTTATTGTATTTCTTAATCTTTCAGAATGCTGTATGTTCTATAAATTAATGTTACCTGCTCTGAGCCAGTTCTGGGAGAGCGGGTTATTATAAATCCGATAAAATAAATGTTGATCCTGTGAACTTAGGCAGATCATGAGAGGGAGGGCCGGAAGGTTTGCCTCAGTGCTTAGTTCCCGTGGCCCTTTCTGACACGCCCAGGGAAATGCCAGTCACCACTTTGGGGTCAGGAAGCCATTTTTCTGCAGGCCAGTTTGGCCGGGGATCCTGGAGTTTTTTTGTCATCTTCTGGACATGGGCTGGTGGTCACTGTGGGTGTGGAGGGGGAGGTATTTGTGAATTTTCTGCATTGTGCAGGGGGTTGGACTAGATGACCCTGGAGGTCCCAACTTTATGATTCTGTGAAACAGAGAATCATAGTTCCATATTTATTTACTTCATTTATACCTTACCTTTCTCCCCGGTGGGAACACAAAGGTGCTTCAGTTCCTCTCGTCTCCTCCGTTTTCCCATCACAACAACCCTGTGAGGTCACCTAGCTGTGAGGTCAGCTAGGTGGAGGGCGACTGGCAACTTTATTAAAATGTAAACATGGGGAGTGTCTGCCAGGGGGAAAGGCTGGTCATGGTGGACTGGTGAAGTCATTCAGTCAGTGGAATCTGATTGCCTTCCTCCCCTACAATCATATGAATGAGCAGAGGTCATTTCGGGGGGGAACGCGGGGGAACGCAGTTCCCCCAGGTGAGGTACGGGGGGCGGGGCACATGACGAAGCCCCGCCCCCTGCTTCCGGCCGCCCCACTTCCGGCCCTCATTCAGCCAGGAGGAGGCAGGAGAAGAGGGAGGGTAAGTTGCTTCCTCCCTGCCTCTCCCCACCCCTGCCTGCCTGGGGCCAGGGAGGGCCTTCGCGGGGCTTCCTTGCACTCCCGCCGGCCTTGCAGGTCCACCACCTCATTCAGCCAGGAGGAGGCAGGAGAAGAGGGAGGGTAAGTTGCTTCCTCCCTGCCTCTCCCCACCCCTGCCTGCCTGGGGCCAGGGAGGGCCTTCGCGGGGCTTCCTTGCACTCCCACCGGCCTGTGACTTGTACAGATCAAAATTCACCTTTACGGTAGCATTTGACTCATGAGTGGGTGTAATATGGGTGCTTTCTGACGTTATTTTTACACTGACAGGGTGCAAAGAAGCCTATTTGGGAAATCCACGTAACGGTAAAAAGGTGGCCGTGAGCTGGTTAGGCATATCTGTTTCAGACTCAGATTGAGGGTAGAAGTGGATTCTCCCGTCTGCCAAAAAACTGGGAAACTGTTGTCCTAATACACTGGGACCTCTGCAAGATCTCAGCATGACTTCGTTCTGTGCAGATATGCAGGAGACCAGTCCTCCCCTTTCTCCTCTGAAAGAAGTACTTGTAATTATGTGGGGTTTTTTTTTTTAAATAATGGATATAGTTAGTCTTAATTTAATTCTGAAAGTGGAACTATTCTAAAAGTTAACCTTGCCTTCTGTCTCCTTGGTAACAACAAATGTTTAATACAAAGGGAACTCGTTTACAGAAAAAGCTTAATGTCTTTCCTTGCATGGGAGGCATTCATTAGGTGCAAAGGGCAACAACTACAAAAGGCAACAATAGATCTCTTTTTAAAAACAAAACAAAACACCCACGTTTTGAAATACAGAACTGATGATGGGCGGTCTATCATAAGGCAATGTAAGGAAACAGATGAATTGATATGAATCATATATGACTTAACATTGCATGAAGCTCCAAATTGTTTACATTAATAAACTGTTCGTTATTAAACCTAGAAATACAACTGATACACAGACAGGCTAGGGATTCGAAGACAACTCTACAGTCCCAGGAAAGACTTCACAATTCCGATGGACTGAAAAACATGATTTCTAAATGTCCACAGAGCAAGTCAATCCAGTCCCGTGCAGTCAACTCACGCACAGCGACAGGAACTTCCAAGAGCTGTCTTTATATTCTTTTAGATGAGAGAATGCCTTCAGAGTAAGGCTACACGTATTCATCATGAATAAAGAGAAATAAGGCCGTTTGGAAACACTGCTGTATAATAAGGCAGTTTGGAAGCACAACGTCTTGGAAGTTCCTGTCGCCGTGCCTCATTGGGAGTCCCCGTTGTTGTGCAGTCCTGATGAAGCGATTGACAACCCATTGGACGATCTGGAGCATGAGTTGACTGCAGCTCATCATTGATGGCTTCAAGCCTTAATGACTGGATTTACGACTACAGCCCATTTTTCATTGTTGCCTTAAGTTTTAGGGACTGGATTGACTTGCTCTGTGGACATTTAGAAATCATGTTTTTCAGTCCATCGGAATTGTGAAGTCTTTCCTGGGACTGTAGAGTTGTCTTCGAATCCCTAGCCTGTCTGTGTATCAGTTGTATTTCTAGGTTTAATAACGAGCAATTTATGAATGTAAAGAGTTTGGAGCTTCGTGTGATGTTAAGTCATATATGGTCTATCATAAGGCAGGCAGCATTGAATGGAGGAGGGAGAGAATGCCATGAGCCACTCTGGGTTCTCCCGGGGGGGGGATAGTGGGGGTGTAAATGAAACCAGTAAATAAAATTTACAGTTTGGCTTAATTCCCTGAAAATACATATGACTACTGCTTTTTGTTTTGTTTGTAAAGCCAGAATGGCCTTTCAGCTCCTTTTCTAAAAAGCAGTCACTTTTTCCTTCTGTGCCTTTTGGGAGTTGGCATTTCGTCATGCTGACCACATGACCACAGAAACGTCTTCGGACAGCGCTGGCTCTTCGGCTTGAAAATTGAGATAAGCACCGCCCCCTGGAGTCGGATTCGACCGGCTTTCGAGCAAGGGAAACCTTTACCTTACTGAAATTAGGGTTGCCAAGTCTCTCCTCCCCGCCCCAGCCACCAGTGGGGGTTTGGGATGCCAGCTCCAGGTTGGGAAACTCCTGGACATTTGAGGCTGGAGGCTGGGAAAGACGGACCTCAGTGGGGTACAGTGCCACAGAGTCCACCCTCCAAAGCAGCCATTTTCTCCAGGGGAACTGATCTCTGTAGTCCGGAGATGAGCTATGATTCCGGGGGATCCCCAGGTACCGCCTGGAGGCTGGCATCCCTAAAACAGCAGGGGGGGGGGAATGTCCTGTCCCTTTAATGGATGCTTAATAGGAAGTTATTTACCACCACACTGTGAAAATCTTCACTTGCTAATTGCCACATGTTAAGCCTCCCTTAACATGCAGACGATGACAGCAGCCATGAAATTAAAAGACGCCTGCTCCTTGGGAGGAAAGCGATGCCAAACCTAGACAGCATGATAAAAAGTAGAGACATCACCCTGCCAACAAAAGGCCATATTGTCAAAGCAATGGTATTCCCAGTAGTCATGTATGGCTGCGAGAGTTGGACTATAAGGAAGGCTGAGCGCCGAATAATATATTCTTTTGAATTATGGTGCTAGAGAGTCCCATGGACTGCAAGGAGATCAAATCAGCCAATCCTAAAAGAAATCAGCCCTGACTGTTCCCTGGAAGGCCAGATAATGAAACTGAAGCTCAAATACTTTGGCCACCAAATGAGAAGGGAGCACTCACTGGAGAAGACCCTGATGCTGGGAAAGATTGAAGGTCAAAGAAGAGGGGGCGGCAAAGGATGAGATGGTTAGACAGTGTCATCGAGGGAACGAACATGAAATTAAGCATTCTCCAGAGCATGACGGAAGACAGGAGGGCCTGGCGTGATGTGGTCCATGGGATCACGAAGAGTTGGACTCGACTGTGCGACTGAACAACAACAACAACAAGCCTCTTTTATAGAGACAGGAGTTTTTCTCTCTCCAGGTCTCCTGACAACCTCAGTTTCAATCCTCTTTAAAATCCACATATCTCACTTTCTTTCACCCAGTTACCACCAGTGTTCCCTCGAAGCTGAGTTAGTGTGAGCCAGCTCACAGTTTTTTAGCCTCCGGTTCACACATTTTTGTCTTAGCTCGGGAAGGAGGGCTCCAGAGCAAACTAACTGATGGCCGGCGCCGGCCTTGCGGCTCCACTGCCAAGCCCCATCAGGGGCCCAGCGGTGGACCTGCAAGGCCGGCAGGAGTGTGAGGAAGCCCCGCGAAGGCCCCCTGGCCCCCAACAGTCCCGGCCGCTGCCACCGGCCTTGCAGCTCCACTGCCGAGCCCCATCAGGGGCCCGGCGGTGGACCTGCAAGGCCGGCAGGAGCGCGAGGAAGCCCCGCGAAGGCCCTCCCTGGCCCCAGGCAGGCAGGGGTGGGGAGAGGTAGGGAGGAAGCAACTTACCCTCCCTCTTCTCCTGCCTCCTCCTGGCTGAATGAGGGCCGGAAGCGGGGGGCGGGGCTTTGTCATGTGCCCCGCCCCCCTGTACCTCACCCGGGGGAACTGCGATCCCCCCCGAAATGACCTCTGGTTACCACCCTCTTTTAAAAAGCACAATTCTCGCTCTCCCTCAGACAACAGGAGAAAATGGCCCGTAGTTCTGCCGGTGTGACCTCTCAAGAGCACAACTCGGTTAGGCATCACAGCCCACCAAGCGAAAAGAAATGGCACAGGGGGTAGAGAGATCGTTTTGTGTTGTGTCACCGTCGTCACACAGCCATAATGGAACGCTCTCTGTCCTAAAGAACTAAAGCCTTGACATCGTGTCAATTTGAAAGTGATAGGTAAAGTGCGATACCGTAAGCGAGACCACAGCGAAAGAGGAAGTTTGTGACACACCATTAAGAACTGGGGCAAAGATACAGTTCCGCAGAGGCGGAAACATTTATTCAAGGAAGATGTCTTCAGCATATCTGATGCTGATTCAGTCTTTAGGTTCCTTGCACTTCCTGTGTAGGAAAACGCCTTGACCCTATGTAATAAGGGGGACGGCTCTGCACCAAACAGAAATGTTAACATAAGGACATAAGAGAAGCCGATGTCGGGTCAGGCCAGTGGCCCATCCAGTCCAACACTCTGTCACACAGTGGCCAGAAATACCAGTTGCAACGACACCCTGGGTATCAGAGCAGGGGAGGCCAAACTTGCTTAACATAAGAGCCACATAGTATAAACGTCATGTGTTTGAGAGCAGCAAGACATGAACAAATATTAGACGACGAAGAAGAAGAGATTGGATTTATACCCCGCCCTTCACTTGGAGTCTCAGATCGGCTTACAAACCCCTTTCCCTTCCCCTCCCCACAACAGACACCCTGTGAGGTGGGTGGGGCTGAGAGAACTCTGACACAAACTGCTCTTTTTCATGGACAGCTGTGCCAGAGCTTGTGACTGACCCAAGGTCACATCAGCAGGTGCAAGTGGAGGAGTGGGGAATCAAACCCGGTTCTCCCAGATTAGAGTCCGCACACTTAACCACTACACCAAACTGGCTATTACACACGTTTTTGTTGGGAAATATGCAAATTTGCTTTTATTAATATTAAATTGGTAATTTTCGATGGGGAGGGAGGGGAGGGAGAGAGAAAGGTGGAAAGAAAGAAAGTGGAAAGAAAGCAAATAGATGAGGGGAAGAGGGAGAGGTGGAAAGAAAGCAATTTTAATGTTAAATGTGTCCCTCCAAGCCCCCCCCGCCGCCGCCCCCCGCCAGCTAGCTTGGCTTGGAGAAGGGATTTAAAGAGATAAATGCCTTCTCCAAGCCGGCTGGTGGGTGGGTGGGGGGCTTTGAGAATGCATGCAAAGTTCAAGTTGCTTTCTGTCTCTGCACTGGCAGAGGAAGGGAATATCAACTGGGGAAGCACACCTCCCCTTTGCTTCCCCGGCCACTATAGCGGGAGCTGCACAATATGTGTGAAAGAGCCGCACGTGTCTCCCAAACCGCCCCTGTACCAGAGTGATGGGGTGGGAGAGGACCACATTAGAGCTTGTAGAAAAGCTTGTCTGGGTTGGGAAATACCTGGAGATTTGGGGGGGGGTGGAGCCTGAGAGGGTGGGGTTTGGGGAGGGACCTCAGCTGGGGTACCGTGCCACAGAGTCCCCCCTCCAGAGCAGCCGTGTTCTCCAGGGGACCTGACCTCTGTAGTCTGGAGCTCAGTTGGAATTCCGAGAGGTCTCCAGCAATGCTCCCTCTAAGCTGTGGAGTCTTGTGAGCAAGAATTCTACTTTGTGAGCTACTGGCATTAAACTTGTGAGCAAGTGATTTGGCTACTGCATAAATTAGTGTGCTCTGGAGCCCTCCTTCCTGAGCTAAGACGAAAATCTGTGAGCCCAAGGCTAAAAAACTGTGAGCTAGCTCACACTAACTCAGCTTAGAGGGAACATTGGTCTCCAGCCCCGACCAATGTTCCCTCTAAGCCGTGGAGTCTTGTGAGCAAAAATTCTACTTTGTGAGCTCCTGTCATTAAAGTTGTGAGCGAGCGATTTGTCTACTGCCTAAATTAGTTTGTTCAGGAGCCATCCCTTCCTGAGCTAAAGCGAAAATATGTGAGCTGGAAGCTAAGAAACTGTGAGCTAGCTCACACTAACTCAGCTTAGAGGGAACCCTGGCCCCCACCTAGAAGCCACATACCAACTAGCCCTGATTCTCAGGCAGTAACTACATTAACTGTACAAATGTAACATGAAAAGAAAGAATGCTGGAAAGAAGCAGAAGTATTCAAATGCTGGAAAGAAGCAGAAATCCTTGGGAAAAGAGGCGTTTTCAATCGTTTATGACCAGGGTGGGGGGGGAACCACAATCCTAAAGAAAAGTTGCACTTCACAACAGGAGTAGATTGTGGAAGTAGATTGATGTTTGTCAAATGTCAAATGTCACAGTCACTGGAAAAGGGGGGGCTGATTCTAGTATCAGCAATAATGTCATAGCCACTGATTCTATAGGAACGTATGACAGAGGTACATGAAAATTACCCATCCCATAGGAACGGTGGTTGTGTTAGCTGTGGACAGAAGCGCATTTCCCCCAGCGATCACGATCTGCCTTTTCACGGGACTCAAATCACAGTTTCCCCACAACAAATGAGTGTAGATTCCCTAAGGAATATTCTTTCCACACTTCTGCCGCTCTTGACTTCAGTTACTGAATAACATAGCTTGTCAACAAGCTAGATTAGATGTGCCACTTGTACATTAAAAACACTTGACCTTTGCTTAAGAGTTTCCCGAAGTCACTCTGACTAGTTATATTGACTCTTCTATAATTTCAATTCCAGTTTCCTTCTCAAACGAGCTTAATACTGAAAAGGTTTTTTGTTTTTTTCTAACTTTCATCTACTAGTGATTTCACTAGAGCCAGTTTGGTGTAGTGGTTAGGAGCGCGGACTCTAATTTGGGAGAACCGGGTTTGATTCCCCCACTCCTCCACATGCAGCTGCTGCTGTGACCTTGGGCCAGTTACAAGTTCTGTCAGAGCTGTTCTCTCAGGAGCAGTCCGAAGAGCTCTCTCAGCCCCACCTACCTCACAGGGTGTCTGTTGTGGGGAGGGGAAGGAGGAGATTGTAAAATGCTCTGAGACTCCTTCAGGTAGTGAAGGGCGGGGTATAAATCCAATCTCCTCTTCTTACCTATACAATAGTAGATGAATGCAGTGTACTGCTTTTACAGTGTATAAACTTGCACTAGTTTGTTATTGGGTAGCGTTCCTGGTTGACACACACGTTCAAAGTAACTCAGTGTTCTTTTTGACAATAGTTGCACCCGCCCGGTTTCCCCCCATCAAGTCACAGCTTGATTGTGGCTACCCCACAGGGTTTTCAAGGCAAGAGGTGTTTTGCATTACAACTCTGGTATTCCTTGGTGGTCAATTTCTTGCCTATTTTCATAATTGCATCTGAAAACGTTACATCTTTAGAAAAACACATCACACAGCTACCCTAAACAAAGAGAGGATCCCTTGCCAAGTTCCTTGTCGAGTGTACATTAAAGTAACACAGCTGGGTTTGCTGGCCTGTAGTGTGTGGAAGGAGCTGCGGTGGCTCAAGTGGTTAAGACACTGAACTGCAGGCTGTGGAAGGTCAGTAGATCAGCAGTTCAAGACCCAGGTGCCGCAAGACGGAGTGAGCTCCCGTCTCTAGTTCCAGCTCCTGCCAACCTAGCAGTTCGAAAGCAAGAAATTGCAAGTAGATAAATAGGTACCACTTTGGTGGGAAGGTAACAGCGTTCCGTGCACCTTGGTGTTTAGTCATGCCGGCCACATGACCACAGAAACGTCTTCGGACAGCGCTGGCTCTTCGGCTTTGAAATGGAGATGAGCACCGCAACCCTAGAGTCGGATTCGACTGGCTTTCAAGAAAGGGAACCTTTACCTTTACCTAGTGTGTGGAAAGCCCCTTAGTATGTTATATGAAGCTGCATAAATGTAGTTGCGTCTACAGAGCTGCATGCCACGATCTCAAAGTCGACCACAGCAGTAAGGATAAAGTGCCAAGGGAGTACTGTACTACTCAAGACACAGAAATGATACCTCAAGCCACTTCAGTGATATGGTCTTTTTTCCTTCTTCCCCTTCAAATCTAGTAAGAGCTAACTGAACATAAGAACATAAGAGATGCCAATGTTGGATCAGGCCAAAGGCCCATCCAGTCCAACACTCTGTATCACACAGTGGCCAGAAATACCAGTGCCATCAGGAGGTCCACCAGTGGGGCCAGGACATTTGAAGCCCTCCCACTGTTGACCCCCACAAGCACCAAGAAGACAGAGCATCACTTGCCCCAGAGCCCCTATCTATACCTTGCGGCTAATAGCGACTGATGGACCTCTGCTCCATATGCTTATCTAATTCCCTTTTGAAGCCGTCCATGCTTGTAGCCGCCACCACCTCCTGTGGCAGTGAATTCCATGTGTTAATCACTCTTTGGGTGAAGAAGTACTTCCTTTTATCCGTTCTAACCCGACCGCTCAGCAATTTCATGGAGTGCCTACGAGTTATTGTATTGTGAGAAAGGGAGAAAAGTACCTCTTTCTATACCTGCTCTTTCCCATGCATAATCTTATAAACCTCAATCATGTCACCCCTCAGTCGTCATTTCTCCAAGCTAAAGAGCCCTAAGCGCCTTAACCGTTCCTCATAGGGAAAGTGTTCCAACCCTTTTATCATTCGAGTTGCCCTTTTCTGCACTTTTTCCAAAGCTATAATATCCTTTTTAAGGTGTGGTGCCCAGAACTGCACACAGTATTCCAAATGAGGTCTCACCATTGATTTATATAGGGGCATTATGATATTGGCTGATCTGTTTACAATACCCTTCCTAATAATCCCCAGCATAGCATTGGCCTTCTTTATTGCAGTCACACACTGTCTTGACATTTTCAGTGAGTTATCTACTACAACTCCAAGATCTCTCTCTTGATCAGTCTCTGCCAGTTCAGACCCCATCAACGTGTATTTATATTTAGGATTTTTGGCTCCAATGTGCATCACCTTGCACTTGGCCACATTGAACCCCATTTGCCATGTTGACGCCCACTCGCCCATCTTTGACAGATCCCTTCGGAGTGCCTCACAATCCTGACTTGTTTTCACCACCTTGAACAACTTCGTATCATCCGCAAATTTAGCCACTTCACTGCTTACTCCCAACTCCAAATCATTAATGAACAAGTTAAAAAGCAGTGGACCAAGTACTGATCCCTGTGGTACCCCACTGCTTACCCCCCTCCACTGGGAGAACTGCCCATTTATACTCACTCTCTGTTTTCTATTAATTAGCCAGTTTTTGATCCATAAAAGGACTTGTCCTTTTATCCCATGATTTTTGAGCTTACTTAGGAGCCTTTGATGAGGAACTTTATCAAAAGCTTTCTGGAAGTCAAGGTAAACAATATCTATTGGATCCCCCTGAAAGAAATGCAATTAGCCAGGGATGCAGAGAACTTTGCAGGAATTGCAATCTTTACTCTTCTAATACCAGAGTAAGAAAAAAGTTCCTGGAAAAGAAAAAAATGATGCTCTGCAAAAATAAAATTCTGTGGTAGGATCATTCTCATAGTCATGTGGGGCCGACCGGCTACATGAATCACCCCTTCTGCAGTGCGTGCAGACTGTCACGGGCTGAGCACGGGTACGTTCTCTTCTGTATGTCCCATCGGTATGTACTTCCATAGTGAAGAAAAGCCTGGGCTTCCATTTCAGGTTTCAGGGGTTCCAGCTGTGCTCCTCCAAACTACACACAGGAAGAGCATATTGAAGATGAAATTGACCAGAGTTTTCTTAGATCTTCTGGGACTCTAGAGGAGCATTCTTGGGCCTGGTTCACCTATCCTGGAGAATGAGGTTAGACCCTTGACAGGGTAGAATGAATGCTTTTTTGGGTTTTAGGAAAAGCACAAAAATGCCTAATATGAGATTAGCACAGGATGGCGGCTGCTTCTTAAGACACACACCCCTCCCAAAAAAAATTCTGTGGAAAAACATGATTCTACACCATATGGTGGCTCAGTGGTTAAGATGCTGAGCTGCAGACCGGGAGGTCGGCAATTCGACCGTTCGAGACCCGAGTGCCGCGTGACAGAGTGAGCTCCCGTCTCTGGCCCCGGCTCCTGCCCACCTAGCAGTTCGAAAGCAAGAAATTGCAAGTAGATAAATAGGTACCGCTTCGGTGGGAAGGGAACAGCGTTCCGTGCGACTTGGCGTCTAGTCACACCGTCCACATGACCACGGAGACGTCTTCGGACAGCACTGGCTCTTCGGCTTGGAAACGGAGATGAGCACCGCCGCCCTGGAGTCAGATTCGACTGGCTTTCGAGCAAGGGAAACCTTTACCTTTACCTTACACCATAGGGTATAGTCCATTCTATGAGCTCAACATTTTAACTATTACACCCTGTTTGTTTAGCTCTCTAGAATAACTGGTTGGCTATAGTGTGAAATGGGATGCTGGACTAGACGGAGCACAGGTGTGACCCAGATGATTCTTCTTACCGCCTCATTCTCTTGCACACACATATATACAATAAGGCCTTAGTGTATTCGTTTGGAGGAGTGTAGCAGCAGCCGCTCCCAAAAGCTTTCTTAGCCATGGAAGCATACCTTGCAGAAGTAAGGAGCCAGTTTGGAGTAGTGGTTAAGAGGGCGGACTCTAATCTGTGTGAACCGGGTTCGATTCCCCACTCCTTCACATGCAGCTGCCGGTGTGACCTTGGGTCAGTCACAAGTTCTGTCAGAGCTGTTCTCTCAGGAGCAGTCCTCGGAAGAGCTCTCTCGGCCCCACCTACCTCACAGGGTGTCTGTTGTGGGGAGGAGGAGAAGATATTGGAGGAGGAGGAGATTGAATGTATACTCCACCCTTCACGCGGCGTCTCAGAGGGGCTTACAAACTCCTTTCCCTTCCCCTCCCCACAACAGACACCCTGTGAGGTGGGTGGGGCTGAGAGAGTTCTTTCAAGAACTGCCCTTTCAAGGACAGCTTTTGTCAGAACTATGGCTTGCCCAAGGTCATCCAGCAGCTGCAAGTGGAGGGAAGGGAGACTGTAAGCCGCTTGGAGACTCCGAGTGAAGGGCAGGGGTATAAATCCAATCTCTTCTCCTTTTTTAAAGCTCCCCCTCCAATCCTGGTGGTGGAGAGCTGCAGTATGTTCAGGGTAGATCATTTTGAAGTCACCATAACCTATGCCTTGTGGTCTAGGAAACATGGTGTTATTCCCAAGACATCCCGGAAAATCAGTATGGGGTTGTGGGAGGAGGTGGTCAACCGGGTGACAAGCCTATTTGCAATCCCAAGCCTATTTCACTGGAAGTAAATTCCGTTGAACTGGGTCTAAACCTTTTGTTACGTCACTTCCCGAGTCAGCCTTGGTTTAAAAATACTCACATCACGCTTGGTTTAAAAATGCTCACGTACCAACATCGTAAGTGGCCACTGTCCTTTCCTGCGGATTCTAGTGGCCTCAGTCACCAGGAAAAGGGCGGAGTGCCGTCAGCAGGGAGTGGTCCCTTCTTGCTCCAATAACATTTTATTGGTATAATACAATAATATTAAGAAAACATAACAATCACATTTTATAACATTAGCCAAGTCCATAATGAACTAAAGAACAGTTAAACATATTAACCAGTACAATATGAATAAAAAATGTAAGCATTGAAAAATGATGTATAATTCAATAAACTTTGGAACAAAATACCTTGTTTTTACAATGTATTCTAATTAAAGCCTGTTCTGTTCGCTGTTATTAACTCAATAAAGTGCCTTCTGCCCTCTAAACTATCAATAGGCATTCAATAGCATATCTAACAATGTGAAAAACAAAGTGAACCTATAAACCATAAACAATTTACCGTGAGGATATCAGTATTTTGCTATATCTATGTAGTTTCAATAAACAATATTCATTTGAACCATATATAAGTCATTATATCCATTTAATATAGTTATTCCAGGATGCTGTTAAGGCTTCTAGAATAGGAAACCACTTAACTTCGAACCCAAAATGTGCAATGTTCCCTTTATTTCTGTTAACTTTAGCTGTGATGCTTTCCCTTCTTGAACAGCTCACAATATGTTTTGTTAAGATCAGAAGGTAGCCTGCTTACCAACCAAGGAAAGAAATCTATAGTTTTCCCTTCACTGCAGAACTATCCTACATAAAAGCAGTTAAATGTGACTGGCTCCCTGAAAGGCTGGGACTCAGAGACTTCTGTATCTTTAGAGCCCCTCCACGCACACACGAAGGGGGGTCGCTGACTTCTCCTTCAGGTAGCAGCGCCTCCCCACCTTACAGACGGCTGCCTCAAGCTCTCTCAGGAAACAGCAGGACGGAAATCTTCTCGATATAATTGCACCCAGGGGATCCTGCAACCTTTAAGGGCCGCTTCCATAAGCATGCAGTCGTCGGGGTGTGACCCTAGGATCCCAGCCAAAATGCCTGTGTTTTAAAGTCTGAAAAACCCTGCAGAAACTGAGCTGACTGCTACTGTCAGCTGCACATCGATTAGCCACTACTCTGTTCAGTCTCCCTTTTTCTTTGTGTCACTGCCCATTCGTAACAATCTCTGGAAGTGTGTCAAAAGGCAACACCCACCGCTCAGGCTCCACTGGACTGTTTTGGATTGCTAGCTATTGGAGGGGGGAAAACGTGCAGATCTGTCCTCGCAGCGGAGGGAGAGCTTGTACCTGAATAAAACTTGGTCTTAAAGGTGGCACTGGTCTGTTTTGGGGGCGGGGGGGGGGCTCTGCAGCTTACCTGGCTGCTTATTGCTCTGACCGAGGGCTGCTGGGAGCAGGGGGTGGGGCTCCCAGCAGCCCTCGGTCAGAGCAATAAGCACTTCTGCAGGAAATGACCCCTGGTCACAGGTCATTTGTATAATACGACAGGAAAGAAATGAGGATGTCAGCATCTTAGCTTAGAAGAAGAGGAGGAGGAGGAGATTGGATGTATACCCGCCCTTCACTGAGAGTCTCAGAACAGCTTACAAACTCCTTTCCCTTCCCCTCCCCACAACAGATACCCGGTGAGGTAGGTGGGGCTGAGAGAGCTCGGAAAAAACTGCCCTTTCAAGGACAGCTCTTGTCAGAACTATGGCTTGCCCAAGGTCATCCAGCAGGTGCATGTGGAGGAGTGGGGAATCAAACCCAGTTCTCCCAGATTAAGAGTTCGCGCACTTAACCACTACACCAAACTGAGGTTAGCAGCTTGTTGGATTGTGGGTAGATTTCACTCTAAAAACAGTAAAAGCTTTTTGATAGTGCTTGCGAGTAGGATCCGTGTTCTGCAGTAACATTAGTGTAGGTGTAATATAAGCAGTAAAATCCCGTCCCGAGTCAAGCGTGTTTAAGTTCCATTTACTTCAGTGTGAGAATTAAGTATATGCTTAAATCACTTGTGCAAATCAATGTGACTCAAAAGTGCTTAGGCTGGACAAGCCAAGAGGGTTGGAAAGACAAACTAGCTGAATACACAGCAATGGCAAAACTAACGAGTTATGTAAATAAAAAGCCGATAAAAGAATTTCAGGATAAATTGAAAGCTTATTATTTATATTTTGCTTCCTAACTGGATAGATTGAAATGCCAGATATGAATCATTGTACTGAAATGTCTGAAGTGTAAAAATCTGAAAGTGTGAAAGGGGGGGTATTTAATATTAACTATGTAATGATTATCTTAGTATGTTATTACATGTTGTATGGCCTTACTCTATTTTAAGTTATCTTTTAGAATTATTAAAGTGTCTGTTGAGTAACTTACTAATATTGAAGCAGTAGTTTAAAAAAAAAAAGAACTCACAAATATATTGTTATACTAACACATATTAACTTACATATAGATTAATATGGATATGATCTCCTACACTTAGGTTTTTAGTTAGTGTGGGTATCTTTTCTTTATCCCTAGTTGTAGTCCCTCCCTTTCTGTTGTAGTCATGTAGTCTTATGAAAAAATTATAAAATTACCCTCTCGGGGGTTTAAAAAAAAAAAAGAGTATCATAGAACCGTTTATGACCTATGTTAAAATTTAGCATTTAGGATTATATCACCATTTAATTAATATCATTTGACATTTGGTAAAGTTTCAATTCTAATCTACTGCAACCGTGGATCTTTTCCTTATTATATATTCTTCACGGATAACTGGAATGTGTTTACAATATCTTTTTCTTTAATTTTTTTTCTATTTGACATAATTACAGATCTTTTTTATATGTTTCTATTTGGTGCTCTTTTCATATTTATAAAAAATATCTTTTTAAAAATGCTTAGGCTGGACTGCGTCAAAAGATAGATAATTCTGCGATGGCTGGGTAAAAACCAGAGGATTTGTTAATGGCTTGTCTACAAATGGCACAATTTTTTTGTTGCTGTTGTTTGAAAGTAAGCTGTGGTCATTTCAATGGGGTTTCCTTCCAAGTATATACATTCAGCCAGGGCTTTTTTGGTAGAAAAAGCCCAGCAGGAACTCATTAGCATAATAGCCCACACCCAACAGCACTCATTAGCATATTAGGCCACACCCTTGACAGCACAGCTCATTGGCATATGAGGCCGCACCCCCATGTTACCAGAAGTGTGGTCATCCAGCCACACCCACCTTTTGCTTGTTATTCTGTTTACCTTGTTTGTTGTCAAAACCCAGGGCCTTTTTTTGTAGCAGGAACTCCTTTGCATGTTAGGACACACACCCCTAATGTAGCCAGTCCTAATGAGTTTCTGCTGTTGGGTGTGGCCTATTATGCTAATGAGTTCCTGCTGGGCGTGGCCAACTCGGGAGCCAGCCGGAACTCCGTTCCTGTGCGTTCCTCTGTTCCTGTGCGTTCCTGCCAAAAATAGCCCTGCAGCAGCTCAAACACCCTGGGCTTCTCAGAGCCAGGGATCGAAGGAGGGCCAGCCACGGTCACTACTTGGATAGGAGACCACCAAGGAACACTTGGGGTTGTTGCTCCGTGTGGGAAAGGAAGTGGCAAACCACTTCTTCTCCTCTCTGGTCTTGAGCACCCTGTGGATCAGGCAGTCATGAGTCAGTTCTTCTTCCTCATACATTTAAGATTCCATTTTCAGGCAGCCCAGTTAATAAAACATAGCCCCCCCCCCCGAAATCTAGGGCTTTAATCTAAAGCTATCAGTCATCAAAAGGTTCCACGATTCTCGCTACACACAAGCATCCAGCCCCACCCACCCCCCCGCACGCGACCACATACCCCCGCGAACAGTGCGCTGTCAACAGCTGGTGATCTGGAAGATTGGATTTATACCCCCTCCTTCACTCGAAGTCTCAGAGCAGCTTACAATCTCCTTTCCCTCCCCCTCCCCACAACAGACACCCTGTGAGCAGTGTTCCCCCCTAAGTTTTTTAGCCTCCGGCTCACACATTTTTTTCTTAGCTCAGGAAGGGATGGGTTCCAGAGCAAACTAATTGATGCAGTAGCCAAATCACTCGCTCACAACTTTAAGGTCAGTAGCTCACAAAGTAGAATTTTTGCTCACAAGACTCCACAGCTTAGAGGGAGCATTGCCTGTGTGGTCGGTGGGGCTGAGAGCGCTCTGACTGAGAACTGGCCCTTGAGAGAACAGATCTTAGAAAACTTGTGACTGACCCAAGGTCACACCAGCGGCTGCAGGTGGAGGAGTTTGGGAATCAAACCTGGTTCTCCCAGGTTAGAGTCCGTGCTCTTAACGACACTCCAAAATAGCTTTCATTTGTGTATGCACAATGTATGTGTGCCACACAAAACGTGGCCCAGATACCGCCCTGCGAGGCAGGCCAGTATTGTCCCCACATCTGCAGATAGGCTGAGGGAGTGGCTGGATAGCAGGACTGGATGGCGGAGGTGAGATTTCATAGAATCGTAAGCATCTCTGACATGTGTTTGTCCAGCCGTCGCTTGAATACTGCCAGTGAGGCGGGCGCCCACCACCCCCTCCCTGGGCAGCCGATTCCACTGCTGAACTAGTAAAGGTTTCC
>NW_015162564.1:95868-98272 GCF_001447785.1 Gekko japonicus
AACCCGGTTTTTTTCTGGTTTTTTTCGGGAAAAAACTGAAATTTTCGGAAAAATTGAAAAAAATGCTACATTAGCATTTCTTTTGTCTTTTCTAGATTGAAAGTCATTCTGTTACTCTAGGAACATAAAATATGACTATGGACATTTTTACTTGGCATGAAATTATCACAACTAGCATATTAAAAATATAGTGTATCCAAACAATTATTTCAAACAGAATACCCACCCACATGCAAAAACAAAACTGAAACTTTTTTATTTTCTTCCGACAATCGCACCTCCTAAAGGAAGAAATGCATCTTGTTCTTGCATTGGAGGGTTCAGTTTGTAACCTAGGACTTGCTTGTCCTCTGTACAGTGTACAGAAATTAGATTTCCAAAAATGATTTGGAAAATATTTGAACACCTTGTCTTAAAATATTTTATTCATCATGTTAAAATAAAATGTTCCATAATCTTTTTTTTTCTTTTTTCAATGTTTCCAATTTTTTGGAAAAAAACAAAGCTTCAGGAAAAAAACTGGGTTTTTTCCCAATTTTTCTGGGCCTTCACATCTCTACACGTGGCCGGCATGACTAAACACCAAGGCACACGGAACGCTGTTACCTTCCCACCGAAGGGGTACCTATTTATCTACTTGCAATTTCTTGCTTTCGAACTACTACTCTTATTTTAAACTGGGGACTGCTTCGCTGCCTCACGTAACTCAATGCTCCCTCTAAGCTGTGGAGCTTTGTGAGCAAAAATTCTGCATTGAGAGCTACTGGCATTCAAGTTGTGAGTGAGCGATTTGGCTGCCACACCACAATCAGTTTGCTCGGGAGCCCACCTTCCCGAGCGAAAATTAAAACGTGTGAGCCGGAGGATAAAAAAAAACTGTGAGCTAGCTCACACTACCTCAGCTTAGAGGAAACTCTGCGTCACATTGAGCCAGCTTCACAGGGGTGGTGATACAATTTTAGGTTTATTTTAGAAAGGAATCATTAAAGCAAAATTACCATTATGTCTGTGGGATCTGAACACTATTACTCGGTAACTTACACAAAGCTCAGCTTTGTGACTGGACTGTTTTATTCCAAAGTTTAGTCTATTATTATTTTTTTGCCAAGTAGTTGTATGCTCACAGCACCTACTTGAGCTCTGCAAGTCCGGCGATAGTGTTAGTTACGTGCTTCTCATCAAAGCCAATTTTCCTAGCTGTCAGTCCTTGCGGGAAGCATGTCAGTAATCGGAACTGGAGAATGCTCTCAGGAAGGGGAGGGCTCGAGATCCCGTCCGAATGAATAGTTTCTGGGAAGGAGTGGTTCCCTCCTTTGTCAGAAACACATTTGCAGGTCAGAAGCTTCACAGTGATTCAGAGAACAGTCTGTTTCTTAGAGAGCTATAATTATTTTCTCTTGTTCTAATCCGGACTTAACTATGGATCATGGCCCACTCCTTACAAGAAGCAGTTTATTAATAGTACTCGGCATGTGCAGAGTTGTTGCTGTTTTTAACAAACCTGTCAAACTGGAGCTAGAACTGCTTTTATGGGAATACTCCAAGCTTTACTCCTTTGCTGGCAGAGTAAAAAATGGACCATCAGAAGAAAAAAAACACAACTTCAGAACGCATTTCAGAATTAACCAAGCTATTTGAGCCAGCTGGGTGTAGTGGTTAAGAGTGGTGGACTCTAATCTGGAGAACTGGGCTTGATTCCCCACTCCTCCACATGCAGCCAGCTGGGTGACCTTGGGTCAGTCCCAGTTAGACTCAGAGCTGTTCTCTCAAGAGCAGTTCCCTCAGAGATCTCTCAGCCCCACCTACCTCACAGGGTGATTGTTGTCGGGATAGGAAGGCAAGGAAATTGTCAGCCGCTCTAAGATTCCTTTAGGTAGTGACGGGCAGGGTATAAAAACCAATTCTCCTCCTCCTTTATTATTTATTATTACCATTCCCTCCAGCTCAGTATTGTGTCCCCAGACTGGCAGTGGCTCTCCAAGGACTCAGGCTGGTCTTTCTTGACATGTCTTCTGGAGGAAAATGGATTCAGGCAGGGCTTTTTTGGTAGAAAAAGCACAGCAGGAACTCATTAGCATAACAGGCCACACCCAACAGCAGAAATGCATTAGCATATTAGGCCACACCCCTGACAGAGCATAACAGCGTTCCATGCGCCTTGGTGTTTAGTCATGCCAGCCACATGACCACGGAAACGTCTTCGGACAGTGCTGGCTCTTCGGCTTGGAAACAGAGATGAGCACCGCAAGCCTAGAGTTGGACTCGACTGGCTTTCGAGCAAGGGAACCTTTACCTTTACCTTTACTGACAGAGCAGCTCATTAGCATATTACGCCACACCCCACAGTACCAGAAGTGTGGTCATCCAGCCACACTCACCTTTTGCTTCTTATTCTGTTTACCTT
>NW_015162564.1:98432-98688 GCF_001447785.1 Gekko japonicus
TAATGAGTTCCTGCTGGGCGTGGTCAGCTCGGGAGCCAGCCGGAACTCCGTTCCTGTGCGTTCCTGCCCAAAAATAGCCCTGGATTCAGGTGGGTACCCGTGTTGGTCTGAAGCAACTGAACAAATTTTGAGTTCAGGGGCACTTTTACTTTGTTGGTCCTAAAGGTGCCACTGGACGCAATCTTTGTTCTGGAAAAAATGATAAGGGATGGGTGGAGGAACTGATCCTGGGATCTTCAGCATGGGAAGCAGCTGC
>NW_015162564.1:100680-133335 GCF_001447785.1 Gekko japonicus
GGGGGGGACTGCAGATCTGCCCTCGCAGAGGAGGGAGAGCTTGTACCTGAATAAAACTTGGCTTTAAAGGGGCCACGGGACTGTTTTGGATTGCTAGCTATTTGGGGGGGGGTGTGCCGATCTGCCTTAGCAGAGGAGGGAGAGCTTGTACCTGAATAAAACTTGGTCTTAAAGGTGCCACTGGACTGTTTTGGATTGCTAGCTATTTGGGGGGGGGGGGCTGCAAATCTGCCCCCCCAGGACTCAGGCTCCACTGGACTGTTTTGGATTGCTAGCTATTGGGGGGGGGGGACTGCAGATCTGCCCTCACAGAGGAGGGAGAGCTTGTACCTGAAAGGGGAGGGGCTCTACAACTTACCTGGTTGCTTCTTGCTCCCTGTGGTCCGACTGCGGGCTGTTGGGAGCAGGGGGCGGGGCTTGCTCCGTGTGCCCACCCCCTGGGCTCCTTACTGAAGCTCCTGTGAGCTCCGGCAGGAAATGACTCCCGGCTACAAGCAACTGGTGTTTCCTTTAAGCTGAGTTACTGTGAGCTAGCCCACAGTTTTTTAGCCTCCGGCTCACGGATTTTTGTCTTCGCTTAGGAAAGGACGGCTGCAGAGCAAACTGATTGATGGAGGAGCCAAATCATTTGCTCACAACTTTAACGCCAGAAGCTCACAAAGCAGGATTTTTGCTCAGAAGACCCCCACAGCTTTGGGGGGGGGGGCAAACTGTGGCTCGGGAGCGCCATGGAGCGCTTTCAGCCATGGGGGGGACATGTGGTGCAGCTCCCGGCAGGGCAGCCGGGGAAGCGCAATATCATTAGCAAACAAATATCATTGAACAATTAAATATCATCATCACTACCTGCTATTATTATTATTATTACTACTACTACTACTACTACATTCCATTTGTATACCGCTCACCCCCTGAGGGCTCTGAGTGGTTCACATTACCTTATACAACACTGCTTTTACTGCTTTTGTTATTATTTTTGACAGTCTCGTTTAATGTTAATAAAAAAAAGCAAATGTGCATATTTCCCAGTAAAAACGTGTGTAACATTTGTCCATGTCTTGCGGCTCTCAAACATCTGACGTTTATTCTATGTGGCTCTTCCGTTGAGCAAGCTTGGCCACCCCTGGCTTAGAGGGAGCATCGCAAGCAACCTGCAGGGATAGGAAGCGATGGCTTGCGGAGCCAAGGCGAGCCCAGTTCCATCGAATCACAGAGTTGGAAGGGACCTCCCTCCAGTCCAACCCCCTGCACAATTCAGGAAATTCACAAACACCACCCGCCCCCTTGCACACACACACACCCAGTGACCTCTGCTCCCCCCACAAAGTGGCAAAAAATCTCCAGGGTTCCCCAGGCAAACTGGCCTGAAGAAGAATTGCTGCCTGACCCCAGAGTGGCCGATCGGCATTTTCCTGGGCGTGTCAGAAAGGGCCACAAGAACTAAGCCCGGATGCAACCCCGCCTGCCTTCCCTTCTCGTGAACTGCCTGAGTTCACAGAATCAGCATGGCTGTCAGAGGGCCATCCAGCCTCTGCTTGAAAACCTCCAAAGGAGGAGAGCCCACCACCTCCCGAGGAAGCCTGTTCCATCGAGGAACCGCTCTGATTGTCAGGCGGTTCCTCCTAATGTCAGATCGTGGAAGCTAAGTAGGGCCGGCCAGCCTGGTGTAGTGGTTCAAGTGTCCGACTAGGAGCTGGGCAACCTCAGGTTCGAATCTCCACTCTGCCATGGATACTCGCTGGGCCAGCCACACACCCTCGGCCTAACCTACCTCACAGGGACGCTGGGAAGGTAAACGGAAGAGAGGAGATCGATGCAAGCCACCTTAGGGTCCCATTGGCGAGAGAGGCGGGATATAAATTAAATAAATAAAAAAGAAATGGTTAGCCACCCCCGGAAGCCCAGGGCTCCTATGCAGAGCCAGGCAGTGGCAAACCACCTCTTGCCTTGCGAGGGATGCCAGGTGGGACCTGGGGATCCCCCAGAATTACAGCTCATCTCCAGACTATAGTTCCCATTGAGAAAATGGATGCTTTGGAGGGTGGCCTGTGTGCCGTGGTACCCCACTGAGGTCTTTCCCAGGCTCCGACCCCAAATCTTCCAAGAGTTTCCCAACCTGGATCTGGCAACCCATCCCTCGCCCTGCCCTGCAGGTGGCCAAAGGGGACCTAGCAACCTTAGGAACATAAGAACATAAGAGATGCCAATGTTGGATCAGGCCAAATGGCCCATCTAGTCCAACACTCTTGTCACACAGTGGCCAAAAATACCAGGCGCCATCAGTGGAGCCAGGACACTAGAAGCCTTCCCACTGTTGCCCCCCCCCCCAGCACCAAGAATACAGAGCATCCCTTGCCCCAGACCGAAAGTTCCTGTCTATACCTTGTGGCTAATAGCCTAGGGTTGCCAGGTCTGGGTTGGAAAACACCTGGAGACTTTGGGGGTGGAGCCAGGGGAGGGCGGGGTTTGGGGAGGGGCCACCGCATGGTAGAAAGCCACAGCCCCCCCTTCAAAGCAGCCGCTTTCTCCAGGGGAGCTGATCTCTGTCAGCTGGAGATCAGTTGTAAAAGCCAGAGATCCCCACGCCCCACCTGGAGGCTGGCAACCCTATAATAGCCACTGATGGACCTCTGCGCCATATGTGTAGGAACAGTGTTCTCTGCGTGGCAAACCCAGAGATTCACTTCTCCTGCCTGGAGATTGTGAAACCGAGTGGAGAAGTGAACAAGGTAACATCTGCTGACTTCATAATAAGAAGTAACTTGGCAAAGAAGCACGGAAAGATAAGAGAGAGGCTGTCTGCACAAACACATTCCTGAAGTCTGTTCTCATAGTGGGGTGACTTGCATGTATAGGGGAGGGGGAAGGAGTGAAGAAAAACTAATAAAGCCTGCTTCTCCAGGGAGGAGAGAAAGTTTTTTCTGCAGAGCTGTTTGTGTCTTGTCTTCTTTGTGTCGTGAACCCATCAACCTTCACATATGCTTATCTAATTCTTGATGGCAAAACGAAAAAAGATGTGAGCTCTGTGTATGTGTGTGAGTCTGCAGGTTTGCTATGGTTCCAAAGACGAGTGGGAGCTCTGAGTTAAACCTCCCCCCGGGATCCAGATGCACAAGCCCACTGGCCAGGCACACCGAAGGCTAACTAACATAAATCTTTGGAGGGCTCCACGTCTTATTCCCCACTGTAGGAAGGCCTGCCTGTTTACCTTCTGCTTACTTTTTTTTTTTTTTGAAATCAGTTACCAACCCATAAGAGGATGAGACCCAGCCCTGTATCCCACCAGCGCTGTGTTTTTTGTTTGTTTGGAATGTCTGGTGATGCTCCATGGCGAAAGATCATCCGTAATGTCTACTGCATCATGTGCTGTCTGTCCTTGCTCAGTGGTACGATAACGTTTCATGCTACCTGGGACCGTTTCTTCTCTCTTGCCAACGGAATAAGCATTAATTGTAGATCAGTACAATTTTAGTACAAAAGACCTGGATATGATGGATGTCTGCAAATGTATGTGTGTAAAAAAGGTAAAGGTTCCCTCACTCGAAAGCCAGTCGAGTCCGACTCTAGGGTTGCGGTGCTCATCTCCGTTTCAAAGCCGAAGAGCCAGCGCTGTCCGAAGACGTTTCCGAGGTCATGTGGCCGGCATGACTAAACACCAAGGCGCACGGAATGCTGTGACCTTCCCACCGAAGTGGTACCTATTTATCTACTTGCAATTAATGTGTGTGAACGCAGCTGCAAGAGATTAACCTTGAGAAAAGGGTTTTTAGAGAGGGGGGAGTTTGCAAAGGTCTGAGAACCACATTGCCAGTTGCCTTAAGGCATAAGGTTTGGTTACTCATTAAAAAAAAAATTCCTTTGTTCCATAGTGGAATTTGGGTACGTCTACTTGTTTTATAATTTTATTATATTTATACCCCGCCCGCCCCGCGAACGGGCGGGGGCATACTTAACAGTATGCCGGTGAACTCTTGCAGTTACGGGGATGTATTGCTATGTAATTTGATTGTCCGTTCCAGATTGAGTCTCAACAAAACGGAGAAGCTTATGACTCTTGAGGAAGTTTTAGATGAAACAGGCTTCAGCCGGGCACTCAAGTCGTCGAGTCAAGTCAAAGCGACCAGGGCTATTTTGGGGCAGGAACGCAGAGGAACGGAGCTCCGGCTGGCTCCTGAGTTGGCCACGCCCAGCAGGAACTCATTAGCATAATAGGCCACACCCAACAGCAGAAACTCATTAGGATTGGCTACCTTAGGGGGTGTGTGGCCTAACATGCAAAGGAGTTCCTGCTACAAAAAAGCCCTGGGTTTTGACAACAAGCAAGGTAAACAGAATAAGAAGGGAAAGGTGGGTGTGGGTGGATGACCACACTTCTGGTAACATGGGGCTGTGGCCTAATAGGCCAATGAGCTGTGCTGTCAGGGGTGTGGCCTAATAGGCTAATGAGTTTCTGCTGTTGGGTGTGGCCTATTATGCTAATGAGTTCCTGCTGGGCTTTTTCTACAAAAAAAGCCCTGAAAGCGACTATTTATCTTTATATGCAACAGACTTTATGCTTTGAAATCCCAAAATCAATTCTAAGCGACTATTTGTCTTTTGACGAAATAGACCGTATCTGTTCCACTTTTCTGGTCTACATAAAGAGAATGTATTTTATCCACCTTGTTGGGATAGACACGATTGCTTAGATATAGTTTGTGTGCGGACATTTGCTGGTGCGTATGATTTTGCGATTGACCTTTTTGTAAGAACTATTGCAGGAGATAATTACAATACAGGAGACAAGCAGTGTTCCCTCTAAGCTGAGTTAGTGTGAGCTAGCTCACAGATTTTTAGCCTCCGGCTCACACATTTTTATCTCAGCTCAAGAAAGACTGGCTCCAGAGCCAACTGATTTATGCAGTAGTCAAATCGCTCGCTCACAACTTTCATGCCAGTAGCTCACAAAGCAGAATTTTTGCTCACAAGACTCCTCAGCTTAGAGGGAACATTGGAGACAAGTCCCAGTGTTTTCACATGAGGGTTTATGTATATGCTACTGGTTAGTCTTTGCCTGGTGTTGTTTATTTCATTGGCAACCTCCAGGTGGTGGCTGGAAATCTTCCGCTATTACAACTGAATCCCCAGGTGACGGAGATCATTTCACCTGGAGAAAACCGGCTGCTTTGGAAGGTGGACTCTGGCACGGTGCTCCAAACCCTGCCCCCCCTCAGGCGCCAACCCCAAAACAGAAGAAATATTTAGATATTTGAGCCACTAAACATTTAAAACTATGGGGCAGGGTGTGAGCTTTCGTGAGTCACCGCTCACTTCTTCAGAACGTCAGTGACTCAGGAAAGCTCCTCCCCGGCCACAAACTTTGTTTAGTCTTTAAGGTGCTGATGGACTCTTGTACTTTTCTGCTGCTCCGTGCAGGGGCAGATTAAGGCTCACTGGTGCCCTAAGCACTGACCAATCTTGGTGCCCCCAATCTTGGTGTCATACCCTATGACACTGCAGCTTCCCAACAAAAAATGGAAGATAACTCTAGGGTGTACCATGATCAATGTGCACTAGTTTTATCAATTTTTTTTTTTTTTACAAATCTTCATTCTTTTTCTTTTCACTCTTTTCCCAACTTTGTGGTGCCCCCTTTGGCCCTGGTGCCTTAAGCACGTGCTTGGTCTGCTTAATGGTTAATCTGCCCCTGTCTCCATACAAACACGGCTACCCATCTTGATCTATCCCATTCTAGCTATATCTGATGGGGCTGCCAAGTGGGGGCGGGTGGCGGGTAAACCCCTGCTTCGGATGCCCGATTTCCGCCGCTGTGGAATCGGGCCCCGGGGGGAACTCCGCCCGCCGAAGCGCAGCATGGCTGCGTCACCAGAGGTGACGCAACCACGTCGATCACGTTGGGGGCGTGGCCCCGATTGTCGAAGGGAAAATTCTATGGTTTTCCCTCCGACGATCGGGGCCACGCCCTCAATGTGTTCAACGTCATGCGTCACTTCCGGTGACGTGCTGGCGGGGCACGCACACCAACGGAGAGCTCCCGGAGCCCAGCGACGCTCCCCCGCCGGTAGGGAAAATCAACTTGGCAACCCTAGTATCTGAAGAAGTGAGCCGTGACTCATGAAAGCTCCTCCCCTGCCGCATATTTTGTGAATCTTTAAGGTGCTGCTGGACTCTTGCTCTTTTCTACTGCTGCAGACAGACAACCACAGCTACCCATCTTGATCTATTTAGAACTGTAAAATAATTCAGTTAAAAACACATAAAACACCAGGAGGAGGATAGTAACCGTTACTGGGTGTATGCCAGATGAAACAAACACGTGCATAACACATTTAAATTATTCAACGAAACATACCAATGCACATAACACAACTAGGGAAGAAGGCCAATAACAGTTAGTGGACACCGTGCAATGTTCCCTCTAAGCTGAGTTAGTGTGAGCTAGCTCACAGTTCTTTAGCCTCCGGCTCACACATTTTTGCCTCAGCTCAGGAAGGGATGGCTCCAGAGCGAACTAACTTATGCAGCAGCCAAATGGCTCGCTCACAGCTTTAAGGCCAGCAGCTCACAACGTAGAACTTTTGCTCACAAGACTCCATGGCTTAGAGGGAGCATTGGTGGACAGACCCCAAACAAAACAAGCAAGTCTTCATCCACTGGTGAAAGGCAACAATAGAGGGAGACAGGAGGAGCTCCCTGAGGAGGGACTTCCAAAGTTTTGGTGCCATGACCGAGAAGGCCCTGTCTCAGATGGTGGGGGCACACAAAACAGAACCTGTGGAGATGACTGGAGTGGACAGGTAGTTTCCTAATTCAATGCTCCCTCTAAGCTGTGGAGTCTTGTAAGCAAAAATTCTACTTTGTGAGCTGCTGGCATCACAGTTGTGAGCGAGTGATTTGGCTCCTCCATCAATTAGTTTGCTCTGGAGCCGTCCTTCCTGAGCTAAGACAAAAAGTGTGAGCCGGAGGCTAAAAAACCATGAGCTAGCTCACACTAACTCAGCTTAGAGGGAACATTGTATGGGAGTAGGCGGTTCTAACTGGCCACAGGTATAGGGCTGTAAAGGCCACTGCCAGCACCTTCAAATGGGCCTGAAATCAAATTGGGAGCCATTGCAGATGGAACAAGACTGAAGTGATATTTCGAATATAAATTAAATGCCATTTAGACAGGCAGCTCCAGAATGAGGGCTTTTTCAATTGTATACCCAACCTGGTGGGATGCCCTGTCTAGGGTTCCCAAGTCCGAGTGGCACTGTAGCAGGGGACTCCAGTGCCGTTCCGGGAGTGCATGCGCACCGCAACCACATCAACCGGAAGTGACACGACCACGCCGGGCACGCTGGGGTGGGGCCACGACCATCCGAGGGAAAACCATAGAGTTTTCCTCGGATGACCGTGGCCTGGCCCCCAGCGTGGTCGCGTCACTTCCGGGTGACATACACGTCGCGTGCTTTGGGGGTGGGGTTCCCCCCCGGGGCCCGATCTGCTGGCGGCGGGAAACGGGCCTCTGGGGCGGGGGTTTGGGGGATGGAGCCCTCAGTGGGGTCCAGTGCCACAGAGTCCACCCTCCAAAGCATCCATTTTCTCCAGGGGAACTGACCTCTATAGTCTGAAGATGAGCTATGATTCTGGGGGATCCCCAGGCCCCACCTGGAGGCTGGCACCCATAGATTATTCCTCCAGGCATTCCGTTAGAGGCAGTTTCACTCACCGGGTCTGCTATCGACCTCTCTGATCATCATACCAGAGTGCCGGTGCGTTAAATTGTTCTATAGAATATTTGTATTTTTATTTATGTTTCGTATTTATGTCGTTCACTGCCCTGAACCCGGATTGCTGGGAAAGGGTGGGATAAAAGTTAAAACAAATAAAATAATTAACCAGTTATTGTGGAGAACGAGATCCAGCTAAGATCAGAGTTTCCCGTTCAGCGTAAGGGTACCATTTTGATATCAGCATATCTCGCATTTCAGGTTTGTCGGCTGAAGCTCACAAGAAAATGGGGAACAAACAGGAGAAGATCCCTGAAGGAAAAGGCCCTTATTCTGTGGGCTGTACGGACCTCATGACTGGTCCCGGCATTCAGGTACTGTCTGTCTGTCTGTCTGTCTGTCTATATAACTTAAAGTCTGCCCACCCCGCAATCGGGCTCAGGGCGGATTACAGCAGCAGTTCCACAAATAACCATTAAAATAGGTACGATAGGTCATGTTGGATGCTGCTAAAACAGTGACTGCAGCTTATTGGAAGGACCAGGGCTCTTTTTGTAGAAAAAGCCCAGCAGGAACTCATTAGCATAATAGGCCACACCCAACAGCAGAAACCTATTAGCATATTGGGCCACACCCCTGACAGCACCGCTCATTAGCACATTAGGCCGCACCCCCATGTTACCAGAAGTGTGGTTATCCAGCCACACCCACCTTTTGCTTGTTATTCTGTTTACCTTGTCTGTTGTCAAAACCCAGGGCTTTTTTGTAGCAGGAACTCCTTTGCATGTTAGGCCACGCACCCCTAATGTAGCCAATCCTAATGAGTTTCTGCTGTTGGGTTTGGCCTGTTATGCTAATGAGTTCCTGCTGGGAGTGGCCAACTTGGGAGCCAGCCGGGACTCCATTCCTGTGCGTTCCTGCCCAAAAATAGCCCTGGGAAGGACTATAGAGCACCAAATATAGAAGTGTGATATCGAAAATTATGGAATCACTACCTAATGGATGCAGTAACAAACAAACTGAATTATCTGTCACAACAACCCACACAAGATGTCTTTACGGGAAAATGGTTCCCGGTATTAGAATACTTATCATAACAGCAATCTCTCTCCTCTGAGTGGTCCCAATTACATAAATGGATTTGAAGTTTTATTCTGTTAATAATCTTAATAGGTCTCTCTTCTTATTACCTATTTACACATGTTAATCAGTCAAGTCCAACTTAATTGGTGTATGTTCTATATAACACTAAGATACACAGTTATCTGGAACAATGTTGTAATGTTTACAGTTGCTTTTGGAAAGCACAAACTTGATCAGGTCTGTATTGCAAAAGTTTGGTATTGCTTAATTGCTTTGTTTTGGATGAGCAGTTCTAAAACTTTAAGCTACTTATTTGTATCTGAGCAAATTAAATAAAACAAAAACTATTTAAAAATAGGTTTGACAAATGGTTAAAACAGCGAAAACCAAGAAACTATAAGTTGAGAGCAGACGGCACTGTAAATTACAAATACAGTGTTCTCAAAAACCAGATCAGCTAGGCCGTAAATCAGGCTATGGAGTCTCCTCCATCCGACACGTCCCATCGGAGCGCTTCAGTAAGGGAGGCCGAGTAGATGGAATTAAAGGTACACACACCGAGAATCCTATGAGGTATTGCCTACTAGAAATCACTAGGGGAGGAAAAAGTGGGGTATAAATGAAGAGTGCACAGAAAAGACGAGAAACTCATGCTCCATGGGTGGAAATCATTGTGCCCATGGGAACGTTAGTCCGGATCCAAGCCTGAGTCTGTATTTCTTACTTGTCCCCGTGCTGTTTTCCTTTACACCATTTTAAATTAGTTTTTCAATAACTAATTTTTCCCCCCTTATTAAATTATAGGGAAGCTTTTTGCGACTGTATTACCCATCCCAAAATGACACAAGTTGTGAAGACACCGTATGGATTCCCAAGAAAGAATACTATTATGGGCTGTGTGATTTCATGAATGTGTGTCGGACCATGGGACAGTTTGTTCTTTCGCGCTATGTTGGTATGTTTTTATTAATACAATCAGCCTCTGTGAAGAGCATGCCTTTTGCTTTTAGGTCTGGTGTTGCAGGTGAGTTTATTTCCTGTGTCTGCTACTTGCCAAGGCCAGGTACAACTGCAGTCGGTACTGTTAATGAGACTGAATCTGATGAAGAGGCACCAGGATGAAGGCTGATTTGTGTTTTTGGAGGCTGTAGGCTACTTTCCGCCTATAGTAGAATTTATTATTTATTTATTTATGTATTTATTTGACTTTTACCCTGCCCTCCCGCCGAGGCGGCTCAGGGCGGCTTACAGTAGTTTAAAAACCAGTATAAGAATTGATACAATCTCACATCTAAAAGACTACAATCAGTAAAATAACCAAATATAACTTCTTAGAATTAAAATTACAATTTAGGCGTGGCGGCCATCTGTTATAAAGTGCTAGAAAGATCAGTGTGGTCTGGGCTATTAAAACGCTTGCCGGAACAAAGTTTGAGTCCAGTGGCACCTGGTTTTATGGCTCAGAACCCCCATTTGATCAGGGTGTTTAAGCAAGACATTATTAGAGACTGTCCCACAGTTGTGGAATCTTCTCCCTTTGCAGCCTTCCAGAATCAGAGTCCGGGAAAAGGTGCTGTCAGTTTGGGTTGGCTTCCATTAGCAACCCACTTGAACTCATATGTAGCAGCTTTGGTACATTGTGAACCAACTACATGTGATGCAGGAAATCCACGACTCTCTCACTACTGCCTGTGGAAATTAGCCATCATTTCAGTCTCATTTTTAAAAGTAAAGAGATCAAATCAGAGCTCTGCATAACATGCTGTTTGTTCCCATTATTATCCGGGCATAGCTTTGCAACATACTCCGACCACTCACTTAGTCCATCAGATTCCCGCATGGCACCGTATACTGCCACAATCATTTTAGTTTTATCCTCGTCGCCAGTGTAAAACCTTCACAGCACTCGGTAACAAAACAGAACACAACTTTATTAGAACACGGGTAGGGTTGCCAATCCCCAGTTGGGGTCAGGAGATCCCCTGGTTTGGAGCCCCTCCTCCCGCTTCAGGGCTGTCAGAAAGTGGGGGGGTGGGATGGCTGTTGAGCTCTCCATTATACTCTATGGAGACTGGTTCCCATAGGGTATACTGGATAAGTCAATCCATGGGTATCTGGAGCTTGAGGGAGCTGTTTTTGAGGTCAAGGCACCAAATTTTCAGCATCACTAGTGGTGCCTCTCCTGAAATAAAAATACACCAAGTTTCAAAAAGATTGGACCAGGATGTCCAATTCTATGAGCCCCCCCAAAAAAGGCGGCCCCATTCTCTATTATTTCCAATGGAGGGAAAGCATTGAAAAGGAATGCTTTTCAAAGGAATGCTTAAATGTGATGGCCAGAACTCCCTTTTGGCTTGTCAGCCTCAACTGGTAACCCTAGTGACATCAAAATAGTGATGTCACATCCATGCTTCTGGCTCCTCCCCCAAAGTCCCCAGATATTCCCTGAGTCGGACCCAGCAACCCTAAATAAGTGAAGTGCTGATCTGGGCCCTGCTAGGCCATAACCAGTAACAGCCAGCCGTCAATATAGCAAGTGAAAAGTGAAACTGAAGCAAAAGCTTTATCCTTGAGGGATTGTGTTAAAATAACTTCTTTTTTTGCCGTCAAGTCACATCTGACTTGTGGTAACCTTGTGGGATTTTCAAGGCAAGAGACATTCAGAGGTGGTTTGCCGTTGCCGGCCTCCTAGGGGGTTCCATTGAAGTTATTGAGCTGTGCCTGTGTTACTTTGGAAATTGGGTTCCGTTTTACCAGTTGCTGTGGAAGTTCATTGAAACGTCTTGATTTATACCTGGGGGAGACGTAGGGCTGTTATTCTTTCCACGGCGGGCGTCTTCTGCCGCAGTTACTTTCTGTTTAGAGGTCTATGGACACTATGTACGGAATTACAGAGGAGCCTACTGCTTGTTCTGAACACGATCTTGTTGTAAATAACGCTTAATTGCTATGAGCAACCTGTTGGATATGTGTTTGTACATTCTGTTGGGTTATGACTACTAACCCATCTTTGTTCTGTAATGAATGTCATATACAGTTTTGATCATGTATAGTTGTGAATTGTTGATGGTCTTCCCTTGGTGGGTGTTATTTGTGGTGCAACCTGGAGGTTGGCAGCTCTAGTGCAGGAATACATAAGGTCAGCACCCCCACATGACCGTCTAGCTTAGAGCACTCAAAAAACCCCAGCTGGCTAGGGTTACCACTTACCAGGTCCGTACCTGGCATCCAGCAAGGGTTGGAAGCTCCATATCCAGGAGCGATGCACGCCGTAATGACGTCACCCGGAAGTGACGTCATCACACCGGGCATGCCGTCGAGGGACGCTCTAGCGTTCAGCTTTAAAACTCTATGGCACCATAGAGTTTTAATGCAAGACGCTAGAGCGTACCCCAACGACATGCCTGGTGTGATGACGTCACCTCTGGGTGATGTCATTGCACTGGTCATGTTGGCCCGATTCTGGCACTTTGGGGGTGGGGTTCCCTCCGATGGCTGGATCCAGGCCGGCAGGTTGGGGGCTTCTAGAGCGGGCAAATCCCTGCCCCCCCCCCGGGGACCCAGGAGCCCTACAGCTGGCACAAGTTCAGATGTGAAACAAGCCCTGAGAATCAGTTCAGGCTAGATAAGGAGAAGCTTACCAAGGGTGTGTTGTTACTTCCACGAGGTCATCCTCAGACTTCCTATTAACCCCAACAAACTCTGTTCCCTTTTAATCTAGGCCCCATGACCTGCCCTGCCAAATGGGATGCTGCATTCAAGCCTGGAGAAAGATACCCCCTCATTATTTTTTCCCACGGACTTGGCGCTTTCAGGTAATGCTGCCTTTTCCAATAACGCAGCGTGCCTCTGGAAGTCACAGAGGAGCGTTGGTCTTACCTGCTCGCCTTCAGACTGTTTACGAGGACTGAATATCATTTGTGAAGTGTTTTTTTTTAAGTACTTGAAGGTACACCTTTATTGTTTTCTTATATTCCTAAACACAGACATAAACAACTACATCAAACAACATATAACCAAGAGACTGATTACAATTTGTTACTATACCTAATCCATCGCTTCATTATTCACTAATATTTGTTAATATTCTCTAATTCCACTATTATATATTACTACATACTCAATTATTATTTTTACCATATCAGCTTAATCTTTGGCTCCATTCACATCATACCAATCATATAGTCTCTTCCAGGTTTTTTGAAATGTCCATTTCTTCGTGCCTCTCATTTCCATAGTTAATTTGTCTATTTCCGCCGCTTCTAAGAGTTTATTAATATATTCCTGTTTGGTTGGTATTTCTTGAATCTTCCAATATCTTCCTTGCCGCCGTGGACATATATACAATCAGGTATCTGTCAGTTGCCTCAAATTCTTTCGGAAAAATATTTAACAATAGCAATTCTGGAGTAAAGGGGATGTTACATCTTACGGTTTTTTCCATTATACAGTGCACCTTTGTGAAGTTGATCAAATGTCATTCGTGAAGTCGGCAGTCCTCAGGAATGGTTTCAGCACACAATAAAAGCAAAATAATACTAGTTATAATATCCGAGGTAGACCTGTTGGGCATTTGTTAAAAGAACATGGATGGAGACAGGGGTCGTTTCGTAGAAAAACAGCTAGGGGAACTCATTAGCATAACTCATTAGCATATGCCACCCCCCCTGACATCACCGGAAGTGTGTCATAAGGCCACACACCCCGCCCCCAACGGTCCCGGCCGTCGCCGGCCTTGCAACTCCACTGCCGAGCCCCATGAGGGGTCTGGTGGTGGACCTGCAAGGCTGGCGGGAGTGCAAGGAAGCCCCGTGAAGGCCCTCCCTGGCCCCAGGCAGGCAGGGGTGGGGAGAGGCAGGGAGGAAGCAACTTACCCTCCCTCTTCTCCTGCCTCCTCCTGGCTGAATGAGGGCCGGAAGCGGGGCGGCCGGAAGCAGGGGGCGGGGCTTTGTCATGTGCCCCGCCCCCCGTACCTCACCCGGGGGAACTGCGATCCCCCGCGATCTCCCCCGAAATGACCTCTGGATAGAGAATGTCGACAGAGTGCTTCAGAGGGGTATGGCTGCTGGGATATGCAAGGCCTCTCGTGCAGCCTTGTGAAGAAGATCTGAGGATCACCCTCAAGGGGTCAGCTGAAGGACTGCGAGTTAGCATAGCTAGACTAGGGACTGCCCACAATTTCAAACTGTGTCCTTCCTGTCTCCTGATTGGCTCTTCTGGAGACTTCCTGCTCCCGCGGAGCTTCCCGTCGCTCTTTGCTTCGTTTACAGCAATTAGACTGGTTAGCTTAGGCTTTCTCTCTCTGTATGCTCTTCTGTAATAAACCTACTTATTTTTTTCCCTAAACAGTCAGTGCTCCACTTCCTTTGCATACTTAAACTCTGCCCCCTTCTGCCTTTGGTCCTTGCCTCGCTTCTCTTGTCACAGTCAACAGGCTGGGGATGGGAGGGGGACACACGCTGTTTGGGATGCAGCAAAGTCTTCAGGTACAGAGGGATGGCCCCCGGGTGTCTTGGAGGAAACAGTCATAAAGCCACTTGCAAAGCCCTAGCAAAAGAATGGATCCCGTATGGTCTTCCGCAAATGGAGGGCTGCTTCCACATGCAAGGGGAGAGGAGGGTGGCCAGCTTCCCCGCCGCCACCACCGCCGCCACCAGGGCTGGCATCAGCGTCCCCTGAGCTGAAGCAGCTGCTAAGAAGAAGAACAGATTGGATTTATACCCCGCCCTTCAGTACCCAAAGGTGTCTCAGAGTGGCTTATAAGCTCCTTCCCCTCCCCACAACAGACACCCTGTGAGGTAGGTGGGGCTGAGAGAGCTCTTTTGAGGACTGCCCTTGAGAGAACAGCTCTGAGAGAACCTTGACTGAAGAAGAACAGATTGGATTTATACCCCGCCCTTCACTACCCAAAGGTGTCTCAGAGCGGCTTACAAACTCCTTTCCCTCTCGTGCAGCCTCCCCACAACAGACACCCTGTGAGGTGGGGGGGGGCTGAGAGAGCTCTCTTGAGGACTGCCCTTGAGAGAACAGCTCTGAGAGAACCTTGACTGAAGAAGAGGAGATTGGATTTATACCCCGCCCTTCACTACCCAAAGGTGTCTCAGAGTGGTTTACAAGCTCCTTTCCCTTCCCCTCCCCACAACAGGCACCCTGTGAGGTAGGTGGGGCTGAGAGAGCTCTTGACAGAAACTGCTCTTTTTCGAGGACAGCTCTTATCAGAACTATGGCTTGCCCAAAGTCATCCAGCCAGGTGCGAGTGGAGGAGTGGGGAATCAAACCCGGTTCTCCCAGATTAGAGTCCGCGCACTTAACCACTGCACCAAACTGGCCCAGGTCTTCCCGTGGGGCTCACTGCCACCTCCCACCACCTATCTGCTCGTCATGACCCTCACCATCAGCCACACTCCCAGCTGCACGCACTGTCCAGCACCGTCAGGGAAGGGTGTGCAAGCTTTGGGAGAACTGGGAAATGAGCAAGTGGGTGGGGGGAAAGGATGGGTGGCTAGGCGGGGGGGGGGGATGCCGGCAGGTGAGCAGGGAGGCATGAGTGGGGGGGGGGCACAGTGGCAAGTAGAGAATGGGAGGGGCCCCCCAGGGATTCTCTGCCCAGCGGCCCACTGAAATCTGGAAGCGGCCCTGCTTCTTCCTCCCATGCCCTGTATTGCACCTAGTGCTGTTTCCCCGGAGTCCACCAACCTCCCCCTAAGCTGCATTTCAGGGGCCAAATGGGGAGAGCCAGTATGGCGTAGTGGTTAAGAGCGCGGACTCTAATCTGGGAGAACCGGGTTTGATTCCCCACTCCTCCACATGCAGCTGCTGGTGTGACCTTGGGTCAGTCACAAGTTCTCTCAGAGCTCTTCTCCCAAGGGCAGTTCTCGAGAGAGAGCTCTCAGCCCCCTCTGCCTCACAGGGGTGTCTGTTGTGGGGAGGGGAAGGAGGTTGTAAGCTGCTCTGAGACGCCTTCGGGTAGCAAAGGGCGGGGTAGAAATCCAATCTCCTCCTCCTTCACACACTCCTTACTGTGTGGAAAACACTGGACGCACGAAGCTGCCTTACGCTGAATCGGACCCTCGGTCCATCAAGGTCAGTCTTATCTACTCAGACTGGCAGCAGCTCTCCAGGGTCTCAGGCGGAGGTCTTTCCCATCACCTCCTATCTGATCCTTATAACTGGAGATGCCAGGAATTGAACCTGGGACCTTTGTCAGTGCCAAGCAGAGCCGCTGCCACTGAGCCACAGCCTTTCCCAACATTAATTATCCACATACCCATCTGTCCTAATGCGGGGGGGAAATAGGTTAACAGAAGGAGAAGAAGAAGAGATTGGATTTATACCCCGCCCTTCACTACCCGAAGGTGTCTCAGAGCGGCTAACAAACTCCTTTCCCTTCCCCTCCCCACAACAGACACCCTGTGAGCAATGTTCCCTCTAAGCTGTGGAGTCTTGTGAGCAAAAATTCTACTTTCTGAGCTACTGGCATTAAAGTTGTGAGCAAGCGGTTTGGCTACTGCTTAAATTAGTTTGCTCTGGGGCCATCTTTCCTGAACTAGGACAAAACTGTGTGAATCGGAGGCTAAAAAACTGTGAGCTGGCTCACACTAACTCAGCTTAGAGGGAACACTGCCTGTGAGGTAGGTGGTGCTGAGAGAGCTCTGACAGGATGTTAAGTCGCTCACTTAACAAAGTCGTCGGGGAGTGATTCAGCAAAGATTCAGCTTTATTCAACAACTCGTAACACAACTCCAACACGGATCAACTCTGATAGCCAGAACAGCTTTTACATTGAAGCTGTTCCACTTTTAAACTCTCCCGGCTAATGTAGCCACGCCCTACTATACAATACCAACCAATAAGATTGTATACATAAAGTCCAATCACAGACGTTCCCGCTCAGGGAGCTTGATGGCACATGATTGGTTGGTTCTTCCTGGGCTACCAATAGGATTGGAGGGATTAGGATCCTAGCCCAGGATGAAGCTTGAGATGGAACTTCAATTAGGTGCTTCACATACAGTCATGTATTACAATGGCAGCTATTGAATACATCACACAGAAACTGCTCGTGATAGAAGAAGAAGAGATTGGATTTATACCCAGCGAACCTAAACAGCTTGATAAAAAGTAGAGACATCACCCTGCCAACAAAAGTCTGCATGGTCAAAGCAATGGTATTCCCAGTAGTCATGTATGGCTGCGAGAGTTGGACTATAAGGAAGGCCGAGCGCCGAAGAATAGATTCTTTTGAACTATGGTGCTGGAGAAGACTCTTGAGAGTCCCTTGGACTACAAGAAGATCAAATCAGTCAATCCTAAAAGAAATCAACCCTGACTGTTCCCTGGAAGGCCAGATAATGAAACTGAAGCTCAAATACTTTGGCCACCCAATGAGAAGGGAGCACTCACTGGAGAAGACCCCGATGCTGGGAAAGATTGAAGGTTAAAGAAGACGGGGACGGCAAAGGATGAGATAGTTAGACAGTGTCATAGATGCAATGAACATGAAGTTGAGCAAACGTCACAGGATGGCGGAAGACCGGAAGGCCTGGCGGGAGCTGGTCCATGGGGTCGCGAAGAGTCGGACTCGACTGTGCGGCTGAACAACTTCACTACCCAACGAAGTCTTGGAGTGGCTTACAAGCTCCTTTCCCTTCCTCTCCCCACAACAGACACCCTGTGAGGTAGGTGGGGCTGAGAGAGCTCTCCCGAGAACTGTCCTTGAGAGAAGAGCTCTGGAAGAACTTGTGACTGACCCAAGGTCACATCAGCAGCTGCATGTGGAGGACTGAAGAATCAAACCTGGTTCTCCTAGATTAGAATCCGCGCACTCAACCGTTCTGCCAAACTGGCTCTAACAGGGGACTGAGTGCATGGCACAACGAATGCAGAACCGGTCATGCCTGTGCAGATCGTTGTCGAAGCAACAAAAGAAAGAGAGGAGGTGTTTTTCCCAAAAATATGTACTGTTTTAAATGAGATGTAGCATACCAGATAGCTTGTGACCACGATCCAGCCTACAGGGATCTAATTCCTGTCACGTTTGTTCCAACAGAACCCTCTATTCAACGATCTGCATTGAAATGGCTTCTCGGGGATTTGTCGTTGCGTCTGTTGAGCACAGGTACAAACACTTTTTGTATCGGTTGGGACAAAAAGTCGTTTCACGGGAGGCGGGCTGATTTCTGTCTGCATCCTTGAAATGAGGAAGATGGATGAACTAGAAATGGAGAACCAATACGGGCTTTACTTTCACTACGTTGCTTGCTTTGGGTTGCAACCGGTGTGATGTTTCTTCACCAAAAAGTGTTTGGGAATGGTTGGTTCTCGTGGAAGTATATGGTTCAAAATAAGGCGTTTATGTTAGGGTCGGGGTGGGATTTCTGCTGATTTCTCCCTCCTACGGCAGCCCATTTGGTGTCATGGTTAGGAGTGCAGACTCTAATCTGGGGGAAGAAGAAGCGAAGAGATTGGATTTATACCCTGCCCTTCACTACCCGAAGGAGTCTCAGAGGGGCTTACAATCCCTTTCCCTTCCCCTCCCCACAATAGACACCCTGGGAGGTAGGTTGGGCTGAGAGAGCTCTTTCGAGGACTGCTCCTAAAAGAACAGCTCTGAAAGAACTTATGACTGACCCAAGGTCACACCAGCAACTGCATGTGGAGGACTGAAGAATCAAACCTGGTTCTCCCAGATTAGAATCCACACTCCTAAATATTACACCAAACTGGCTCTGGGAGAACCGGGTTTGATTCCCCATTTCTCCACATGCAGCTCCTGGTGTGACCTTGGGTCAGTTACAAGTTCTCTCAGATCTGTTCTCTCAGGAGCAGTTCTCTCAGAGTTCTCTCAGGCCCACCTACCTCACAGGGTGTCTGTTGTGGGGGGAGGAGATTGTCAGCTGCTCTGAGACTCCTTCAGGTAGTGAAGGGCAGAGTATAAATCCAATCTCTTCTTCTTCCCAAAGTGCCCCCTGAAATGCTGCTCCTTAGGGGTAGGGGACCTCCAGGAACAGTTATGAAGGGAATCCAAGGTCTCTCACAGGATAGGGAAATTGGCACCAAAAAAAACCCCCCATCCCATCGAGCCCACAAAAATCTAGGCAGGATCCAGGTAATGGAACGTCACTGAACAGGGGTCTTTTTTGAGCTTTCGAGCATCTTAGGAATTCTGCAACAGGGCAGTGGGCACGATTACAAAATGGCCGCCGTAACAGGTGGAGCCAATCACAAAAATAGCTGCTGTGTGAGGCGGAGCCAGCCACAAAATATAAGGAATCAAGAATCAGGTAGAAGCTCTGTTTTAACAGGATGTCTTTTAATGTATGCAAAAACAAGCAGCCACTGATTTATGGCTACTACGTTTTACAGTTAATAAAAGTACATATGGGCCTTACATAGTACACAGATGGCGGGAAAATATTGCAACTAATAATGTGATCCTGCATCACACATCTAGAAAAGTCCCATCCCTCTGATATTGTAGAACAGCTTCCGTGATAAGTTGTACTACATGACGAGCATTCTAGATGTCAGCCCGTTTCGTAGTTGATCTTCCTCAGAAATTATTCTTAGTAGGTCTTCCCCAGAAGTTATCTCCCTCTTATTTATTACTCAAGCTTTTACATAGGAAGCAAGCCAGTCCATTAGCCTTTCCTTAATCCAAAGCCTGCTCTAATACTTGCTGACAAAATGTTCTCTCATAAAACATAGAGCCATAAATCACAGTGGATACTTGTTTGGGAGGTTTTACGCGGTGATCCCGGTTTGGTTTTCTGTTTTAATCTATGCAGCCAGTCAGAAGCCCTCTTGGGCAAAGCCCCACTTAGCTCCGCCCACTTTTGAAAAGCATTTGACAGGTCCCAGGAAAGGGGTTGGTGGATGCTGTGGGGCCTGTGGGCACCATGTTGGCAACCCCTGCACTGGACTATTGACTCCCTTGAGTCACGAGCAATGTTCCCTCTAAGCTGTGGAATCTTGTGAGCAAAAATTCTACTCTGTGAGCTACTGGCATGAACTTTGTGAGTGAGCAATTTGGCTACTGCATAAATTAGTTGGCTCCGGAGTCATCCTTCCTGAGCGAAGACAAAAATCTGTGAGCAGGAGGCTGAAAAGCTGTGAGCTAGCTCACACTAACTCAGCTTAGAGGAAACACTACTGGTAACCCTAGCCAGCTGGGGTTTTTTGAGTGCTCTAAGCTAAACGGTCACGTGGGGGTGCTGCACTAGAGCTGCCAACCTCCAGGTTGCACCACAAATAACACCCACCAAGGGAAGACCATCAACAATTCACAACTATACATGATCAAAACTGTATATGACATTCATTACAGAACAAAGATGGGTTAGTGGTCATAACCCAACAGAATGTACAAACACATAACTCAGCTTACAGGGAACACTGGTCACGAGCTATAAGTCATAAGCTACTTGTTAAGTACGAGACTTAAGGCAACAGCTCTTAATAAGTGATTCAGCTTTATTCAACAAGGTAGGAACGAACACAAACATGAGAGCAAGAAGGCTCTCTTTTAAACTGTGCGGGCTGACATAGCCACGCCCCCGTGTAACAGTAATAACCAACCAAAACAGTAACAGAACAGCCAATAGGTTCATTTCCCTCCAGAACTCTTCTAGTGTCCTGATTGGTCATCTAAGCAGAGAAGCCAATCAGGTTTCCCTATTTACAATACCAGAGATGGATAGGAGTGTAATTCAAGCTCAGCTTATTTATGTATAAGGTAAAGGTAAAGGTTCCCTTGCTCGAAAGCCAGTCGAGTCCGACTCTAGGGTTGCGGTGCTCATCTCCGTTTCAAAGCCGAAGAGCCAGCGCTGTCCGAAGACGTTTCCGTGGTCATGTGGCCGGCATGACTAAACACCAAGGCGCACGGAACGCTGTTTATGTATAGGCAATACATAACACTACTGAAGGACTGGACATTTTGCTTCCATTGCCTCTGGGTATTCTACACAGAAAATTCCGGTAAGGGAAGAAGCCCCCGACAAACCCATACAATCCCTCTAAGCTGAGTGAGTGTGAGCTAGCTCAGTTTTTTAGCCTCCGGCTCACATATTTTTGTCTTGGCTCTGGAAGGATGGCTCCAGAGCAAACTAATCTCTGCAGCAGCCAAATCGCTCGCTCACAACTTTAAGGCCAGTAGCTCACAAAGTAGGATTTTTGCTCACAGGACTCCACAGCTTAGAGGAAGCATGGATACATAGCTCCTGATAGGCTTCTTTATGCCTGTTTGTTTCAAAGGATGAAGTTTTTCATGGCTGTGCCGGACTGGCTGTAGTGTCAGTGGTGGAAAGTACACTTTGTATTGAGTAAGCTGGTGGGGAGATGGAGGATTATGGTTAATACTGTGTACCATTCCTGGTACATCTTTTCTTCACCATTACATAAGAACGTAAGAGACGCCAATGTTGGATCAGGCCAAAGGCCCATCCAGTCCACCACTCTGTATCACACAGTGGCTAGAAATACCAGGTGCCATCAGGAGGTCCACCAGTGGGGCCAGGACATTAGAAGCCCTCGCACTGTTGGCCCCCCCAAGCACCAAGAAGACAGAGCATCACTTGCCCCAGAGACCCTATCTATACCTTGTGGCTAATGGCCACTGATGGACCTCTGCTCCATATGCTTATCTAATTCCCTTTTGAAGCCGTCCATGCTTGTAGCCTCCACCACTTCCTGTGGCAGTGAATTCCAAGCGTTAATCACTCTTTGGGTGAAGAAGTACTTCCTTTCTATATCCTGAGGCAAAACTATGAATGCAGAAGAAGAAACTTGGAGTCCAGTGGCACCTTTGAGACACTTTTTCCGATGTGTCTGAGGAAGTTGTGCGATGTGTCTGAGGAACCTTGAATAAAACTTTGTTGGTCTCGAAGGTGCCGCCGGACTCAAGACTGTGTTCTGCCACTTCAAACCAACATGGTTACCTGCCTGGATCTATGAATGTGAAAGTTAAGGATGCCCATCAGAACTTTAGACAGCATCGTACAGACCTTAACGGTGTCGATGTCTCAAAAGAGAAGCCTAAGGATTTTGAAACGGCGTTTTTTCTTTCTGTTAGAGACCAGTCCGCTTCAGCGACGTATTACTATAAGGAGAAGCCTTCGCCAGAAGTAAAAGGAGCAGCTGCAGAATTGCAGGAGGAATGGATGTATTACAGGAAGTCAAAACCAAGTGAAGAGGATACTGCTCTTCGTCGGAAACAGGTATTTGAGGAGGCCCTGAAAAATCTTTAAATCTAGGCCAGGGGTGGCTCGGGAGCCACATGCGGCTCTTTCACACATATTGCGTGGCTCCCGGCTGGGCAGCTGGGGAAGTGAAGGGGAGGCGTGCCACTCTGACCGGTCTTCCCTTCCCAAGCCAGTGTTACCCTTCCTGGGTAGGCTTGAGATGAGCGGGAGCAGAGAAAGAAAGCAACTTTAACTTTAAATACGTCCACAAAGGCCCCCCCCCCAGCCAGCCTACAAATATCATTGGACAAATAAATATCATCACCAGTATCTATTTTTATCCCTTTTGGCAGTTTCATTTAACGTTAATAAAACGCAAATCTGCATATTTTCCAATAAAAACCCGTCTGTGATATTTGTTCACGTCATGCGGCTCTCAGACATGTGATGTTTATTCTATGTGGGCTCTTAGGTTAATCAAGGTTGGCCGCCCCTGATCTAGAGAGAACCTTGTTGGGGTGGGGGAAGAGGAGAGAGGAGACCTCCTAGCTGGCCCGTAGCTAACATGGGGCCCATGGGGCCCGGCCCCCTAGTGTTTCTTCTGGGCCCCCTCCCTCCTGGGCTGCCCCCAAAGTCCTCCAACTTACCACCTGCACTGTGCTTTCATTTAATTAGCTGGTGGGCCCCCCGAGGCCCCCTCCCAAAAAAATTCCCTAGCTACGGGGCTAGATTTTGGACGTCATGTGATTCTTTCTTTCTCTGGATCGCCAGGCTCTTTGACCTTCAGACTAGGACCTGAAGCGGTGTGAAAGCTAGGATGGAACCGTCATGGTGCACAGTGTCCGTGCCTGTTTCCTTTTCCCCCATGAACGTATCTGGCCAAAGAGATTTTGCTCTTTTTTGACGCACTGCAGACCACCAGTGGTCCCTCAGCAGATAGCACTGCCTGCCTCGGACCTTTCTTGCGTTCTCCTCTCCCCAGGAGTCCTGGGCTACCGGGACTAATTATTTAGTCCGCTGTGCAGACTAGCCATTTACTTCATTTGTACTCTACCTTTCTTCCCCATGGAGAGACCCAAAGCGACCTCCATTGTCCCCTTCTCCTCCGTTTTATCCTCGCAACACTCTTGTGAGGTGCATTAGCCTCCGTGTGACTGGCCCAAGGTCACCCAGCGAGCTTCCGAGGCACGAGTGAGGATTCGAACCTGGATCTCCCAGATCCTAGCCCAACACTTGACCAATGCTCCCTCTAAGCCAGGGTGTCGAACTCATTTGTTACGAGGGCATAAATGACATAAATGAGACTTTGTCGGGCCGGGCCACGCATGTCATAAAATGTAATGCCAGGTAGCAGAGAGATAAACTTTATGTCACACGCATGTAACGCCAGGTAGCAGAGAGATAAACTATATAAAGGACACAAACACAAAGGGGCTTTTTAAACTTAAAATAAAAACATGCTTGAAACATCAGCTCTGTAAGCTGCAAACCTACTTTTTATCAATATTCACCACAGAAATGCTCAGAGTTCTTCTGAGTCTAGGACCCCGGGTTAAAACATGAAATGGCTGAGTGATTAAGAGAGTCTGGCAAAGCAAGCTATGATGCAGCAGCAGCAGCAGAACTGAAAGCAGGAGATGGCCAGTTCCACTGCAGGCCTGATGGAAGCCCTCTTGGGGCGTGATGCGGCCCCCGGGCTGCATGTTTGACACCCCTGCTCTAAGCTGTGGAGTCTTGTGAGCAAAAATCCTACTCTGTGAGCTGCTGGCATTAAAGTTGTGAGCGAGCGATTTGGCAACTGCATAAATTAGTCTGCTCTGGAGCCAGCCTTCCTGAGCGAAGACAAAAAATGTGTGAGCTGGAGGCTAAAGAACCATGGGCTCGCTCACACTAACTCAGCTTAGAGGGAACACTGCACTCGACCTCACTTTGCCACACTGGCTCCACAAGGAGAGAGTGTGCAGTGGGGAAGGGGGGAAGGGGATGAAACCACCTTCCCTGTCTCTTCCTTCTGCACAGCTCCACTGACCTGAAAAAGAGAAAGCGAATCTGCCCTTTTCCTCATTTCCCACGACACCCTCTCGACCTCCCTGGCTACTAGTTCCGGGTCACAGAGACGGCTGCGAGAGGGGGTGGAAGGAGCCCAGGAAAGACCTGTGACCTTTGGCGCCTGCAGCCCACGGACCACGAGCCACGGGAGCCGAGCCAGTTGGCCTCACTTGCTCAACGGGAGCCTCCCCGCCTCGGCTCAGGAAGGCTCCTCACAGCCGATGTCTTTCCTTTGCGCAGGTGCAGCAGAGGGCCGAGGAGTGCACCCGAGCCCTTGACCTCTTGCTGGGCATTGGCTCCGGAAAGCAAGCGGAGAACTTGCTGCCGCTGAATTTTGATTGGACCCGTGTCAAGGTAAAAAAAAGATAGCCGATTCCTCCTTGGACTTGTGAAGGGGCGACCAGGAGAGATTCTACTGAGCTCAGCGACAGCTCTCCAGCGTAGAGTAGGGCGGCCGTTGCTTGTGGGGCTCATCTTAATTTTTCCTCTCTCTCCTGCCATGGGGTACCACGAGCCCTGACCTGGCTGGTCTCAGCCCAGGCGCAACCCTGCTTAGCTTCCGAGATCTGATGAGGTCAGGCTAGTCTAGGCCATCCAGGTCAGGGCAGAGGTGGCTGGCTGTTGCCTGCCTCTGTGTAGTGACTAGAGATGTAAAATTTCCGGAAATTTTGAAGCTCGGAAAAAAACCCGGTTTTTTTCGGGGGGAAACTGAAATTTTCGGAAAAATTGAAAAAATGCAACATTAGCATTTCTTTTGTCTTTTCTAGTTTGAAAGTCATTCTGTTACTTTAGGAACATAAAATATGACTATGGACATTTTTACTTGGCATGAAATTATCACAACTAGCATATTAAAAATATAGTGTATCCAAACAATTATTACAAACAGAATACCCACCCACATGCAAAAACAAAACTGAAACTTTTTTTTCTTCTGACAATCGCACCTCCTAAATGAAGAAATGCATCTTGTTCTTGCATTGGAGAGTTCAGTTTGTAACCTAGGACTTGCTTGTCCTCAGTGCGCAGAAATTACATCAATCTGATACCATATATATATATTTTAGAAATGATTTGGAGAATATTTGAACACCTGGTCTTAAAATATTTTATTCATAATGTTAAAATAAAACGTTCCATAATCAATTTTTTCTTCTTCAATTTTTCCAATTTTTCCGTTCCCCCCCCCCCCGAATTTTTCCGGGTTTTTTCCGGGCCTTCACATCTCTAGTAGTGACCTCTGTCTCCCATCCAAGCACTAACCAGGCTCAACCCTGCTTAGCTTTTGAGATCTGACGAGGTCCACCTCGCTTGGTCCACTCGGGTCAGGACGAGCCTCATGTTCCAGAGCAAGAAAGCAGAACTCGACACAAGCCTGCCGTTTTCAGTTAGTACCCTTTACTATAAATCACAACTTTTAAAAAATCCCTGACTCAGAAATGAATGGCGTCTTCATATTAACTATGGAAGCTGTAGTAGGAACAGACACGGCCTGGCCACAACCCAGCACTTGAGTTATGCTGGCTGAAACCCATCGGCTTCAGTAGCGTGAGGGCGCTTAAGTCTGTGCAGAAATGTGGCCCAATCTGCATTTGCTATGTAAAGCTGTTCCGTTCTGCTGTGGCGCCGGCTGCCTGTTTGGCTCAATAGAAAGCTCTCCTCTGCCTGCATCAGGGCGTGAGCTGTTTAGGGAGAGTGCGAGAGAGAGGGGAGAGGAGCGGTCTCCCAGGGGCACCGGCAGGGCACTGCACTGCGCTGCAGGGGTAGGAAACGGCACCTGCGACCCTCCCCCACAGAAAGTAAAAAGGCAGAGGGAGAGGGAGGGCAGAAAAGATGGAACAAGCTGGGTAAAAAACACAAAAACACCCAGAAGTTGTCAGGCAGAGCATTCTGGGGATTGCCCCAGGAAATAACAAATAGTTCAGAGGTGGGCGTGCTTCCAACCCGCCCCCCAGAATATGATCACAGAAAAATGTTTCCTGGCTGCTTTTAAACGCAGACGACTGGGTTCCCAGCGAACTTGTTTCCTTTATGACAATTTGCGTATCTCCTTAGAAAAGATGGGTGGGGGGGAGAATCCGGCTCCAGTTGTCTGCTTTCTGCTCACAGCGGCTCGACGGTGGGGAGGAGCAGTTGTGCCACCTTAAAACCACATTCAGATAAGGCGGTGAGACGCCGCCGTAGCGACCTCGGAGTGATCACTAAATGGCAATACAATGATGCAGACACCCCATGCTGAGATGCAACAATAGGAGAGTGGATGCGGCATGACATGCAGACAGTAACTTGTGAGAGGATGTGAGATCACTGGCACAACGGTGGGAAATACCAATGCAGATTGGACCTGTGACTCAAGTGTCTGCAGCAGTGCTCGGATTTGGCCCTTTACGGTATCTTTCTGTCTTTCCAGGACTCCATTGACGGTCACAGGATAGCGGTGATGGGGCATTCTTTTGGGGCGGCTACAGCCATTGAGACCCTTAGCAAAGACACACGATTCAAGTAAGAACCATTATCCCCGCATACCGCGTGTGTGTTTTTCTCTCTCTCTCTTGCATTCATGTCAACATTCATTTATACCAGTTGGGGCACTGTTATAAAAGATGTGTCTTGCTTTTGGAAGGAGAGAGAGCAGAAAGCCAAGCAGGTGAATGCAGGCAGAACTTGATGGGAGATTTCATAGCCATGTATATTGGGTCAGGAAAACAGCCTGAGGGGATGCTGAAGCATCCTTTCTTCCGGTGCTGATTCAGATCTCTGTGCCCCAGCAACTGAGTTTCCGGCACAGAGATCCGGTCACGTGTCTGATTCAAAGTCCTTACAACGGTAGTCAGATAAGATTCTTTCCTTTAATCTGATTAAAGCTCCTTGATGAAAGGTCTTGATTCGGTAACGTGTGACTCGGCTGGTCATTGGTTGACACCATATCCGCACCAAGCTAAAACATCTGTTTACCTAGCTTTTCAGAGGAAGCAGTAGCATATTGTTCAGGTGGCTGTCGTTCACAGTCTTGTCCCTTATCCCACCTGTTTTACGCTCCTTTTTATTTATTATTTATTTGTGCTTTAGATTTATAGATCGCCCAGTCCCTGAGTTCACAGGGATCTGAACGATGAAGAACGATAAGATAAAGTACTACACTACACTTGATCTTAGCCAAAAGGCCTCTTAAACTGCCCGCTGTTTACTCAGCTTCATTTACACCTGATTAACCCTCTCCTTCAACTCTCTAAGGCTACAACCAACAGAGGCTGAATCTGCATTTGTCTTTCCCACCGGTGTCCCAGCCTTTTGACTCCGTCTTCAAAAAAGCTGTCTACATTTGGTGTCGTTTTCACACCTCAAGAGTGCTAGCATACTTTTGCACGTCCACATGTTTTATCGTCCTTTCGGGGCGGCTCCACTGTCATTGCACCTCTGCACTGCTTTAAAAGAATCTTCTCCAAACAACATTCAAACAAACATAGAGAAAGATATCGGAAAGGAGATAGATTGCCAACAAGAGAGGAAATAATAATTAAATTGATGGATGTTGCAGAAATGGATAAACTAACGATAAGCCTTCAAGGGAAAGACAGAAGTGTGTTTAATAAAAGATGGGAGAGAGTTTATAAATGGATTCACGAAGTATGGGGAAATCCAGATTGAAATGTATAAAAGAGTTATTGGAATTCGGAGAAGGAAAGTTTGTAAATAATTGGAAAAAATGAAAAATAAAACTATATATTAAAAAAACCATAGAGAAAGACCGTGTCACAGCAGCATGAAACTAATTTAAAAATGCAAATGCAGATTCGACCAGAGATACTGAATTCCTGCTAGCGGACAAAACCCCCGGAGTTACTGAGCAGGTGGCAGAGTTCCTGGCAGATATACTCAGGGACCAAGGAAAAGAGGAAAGAAAAGAGGGAAGAGGAAAGGAGGCGGAGAGATTAGGAGAGAGAGAGAGAGAGACGAGTGAGAGAGAGAGAAGGTGTATCTATGATTCCTTTTAGGATAGTTAAGTTCCTTATTGCAACAGTTTTAATTACTTGCGACTACTGTTCCGAATTTTATTACTTTCTCCCAGGGCTCTTTTTGTAGAAAAAACCCAGCAGGAACTCATTAATATAATAGGCCACACCCAACAGCAGGAACTCATTAGCATATTAGTCCACACCCCTGACAGCACAGCTCATTACCACATTAGGCCACACCCCCATGTTACCAGAAGTGTGGTTATCCAGCCACACCCACCTTTTGCTTGTTATTCTGTTTACCTTGTTTGTTGTCAAAACCCATTTTTTTGTAGCAGGAACTCCTTTGCATGTTAGGCCACACACCCCTAATGTAGCCAATCCTAATGAGTTTCTGCTGTTGGGTGTGGCCTATTATGCTAATGAGTTCTTGATGGGCGTGGCCAACTTGGGAGCCAGCCAGAACTCCGTTCCTGTGCGTTCCTGCCCAAAAATAGCCCTGCTTTCTCCTATTATTACTAATATATACAATGATACAAATCACTGTACTTTGATTGCTTCTGTCTGTTGGCACAGGGGCTGATTTGTACTGTCATCTTTTTTAAAGCTTTAATGCCAATAAAGGTGATTGAATTGGAAGATAAAGTACATCATAACAATGTTAAAATCATAGTACAAATCAACCTTAAAATACTCAGCACATTAAAAACAACCCCCGATGGTGCACAAGATTGCCGTCAGCTCGTTCTAGACCAGAGGTGTCAAACATGAGGCCCAGGGGCCAGAACTGGCCCATCCAGGGCTCTTATGCGGCCCACAAGCAACTGGTACACCGGTGGGGAGTACTGGGGGAGAGTGGGCGAAGCCACTCTATTGTGGCTTTAGCACAGCAGAACAACCTTGTCTGCAGCAGTCAAGCATTGTGGGAGCATTTGCTGTTTTCCTCTGCACCCCACCCCCCTCCCAGCCCACGGGGGCCTCGCAGTGAGGATACACCAACTTGGAGCTTACCAGCTGCGGTTCTTTACAGGGGTCATTTTGTACAAAAAGAGGTGCAGGAGCTCATTAGCATAACTCATTAGCATAACTTATTTGCATATGCCACACCCCCTGACATCACCGGAAGTGTTTCAGAAGGCAACACCTACCACTCAGGCTCCACTGGACTGTTTTGGATTGCTAGCTTTTGGGGCGGGGGGGAACGCGCAGATCTGCCCTCGCAGAGGAGGGAGAGCTTGTACCTGAATAAAACTTGGTCTTAAAGGTGCCACTGGACTGTTTTCGGCCGGGGGGGGGGACTGCAACTTACTTGGCTGCTTCTTGCTCTGACTGAGAGCTGCTCGGAGCAGGGGGTGGGGCTTGTTGCATGTGCCCGCCCCCCGGGCTCTTTACTGCCGGAGCTCCGCTCCTGTGCGCTCCTGCAGGAAAGGACCCCTGGTCCTTTATGCAGTTTCTGTCTCTGGTTTTATTGCACACATGGCCCGGCCTGGCAAAGTGACATTTATGTCAGATCCGGCCCTTGTAACAAATGAGTCTGACACCTCTGTTCTCGACTGTGCTGTCGACTGTCATGTTGTTGTGGCTTCCTTGGCTGCTGCCTGTAGACGGATGGTGTAAGCCCTGAGGTGGATTGCTCAGGCTAGCCAGATCTTGGAAGCTAAGCTGGGTCGGCCCTGGTGAGTACTCGGATGGGAGACCTCCAAGGAATACCAGGGTCGTGATGTAGAGGCAGGCATCCGCCTCTGAACATATCCTGCCTTGTAAACCCACAGGGTCGCCCTAGTTGTGACTTGACGGCACTTTCCAGCTGGATTGTACTGCACTTTCTGAAGGCGTACGTGACCCTCCTAAATAAATAAATGTCAGCTTCACCCTGTCCACCCTTCTCCCTACAGGTGTGGCGTGGCCCTCGATGCGTGGATGCTGCCCCTCAGCGATGAAGTGTATGACCGAGTTCACCAGCCAGTGCTGCTTATCAATTCAGAAAAATTCCAGTGGGCAGCCAACCTTTTAGAAATGCAGAAACTGGCCTCTGCCAACAGGGAAACAAAAATGATCACTATCAAGTAAGCGCTAAAACGTAATAGCCGGAGAGTCCCTTTCCAAGGAAACGTTAATGGCTGTACTAATCTGGCCATAAATCGCTCCGGAGGTTTAATAGGAAGTGAAACGTGTTACTTATAAAATGCTTATATGCCGCATTTCCTCTTGGTCCGATGAGGTTAACAGTAGTTAAAAACAGACCCGGCTAAAACCAAAAATAAACTGGCAAACCCCAAATCTCCCCTCCCCCTTTAAAGGATGCCTGCCATTCAACCCCCCTCGAAAGCCCTGGCAAACAGGTAGGTCTTGCAGTGCCTCCTGAAGATCTCCAAGAAGGGGGGGGCTTGCACATCTTCAGGGAGCCCATCCCACAAAGCTGGAGCCATGATGGGGAAGGTCCTGGGCTCTGGTCAGTGCCCAGTGGGCCGCCCTAAATGGTGGGAGAGTCAATAGATGGCTGCCTTATGTTCCCTCTAAGCTGAGTTAGTGTGAGCTAGCTCACAGTTTTTTAGCCTTTGGCTCACACATTTTTGCCTTAGCTCAGGGAGGATGGCTCCAGATTAAACTACCGTATTTTTCGCTCCATAAGACGCACTTTCCCCCCCAAAAAAAAGTGGGGAGGGGAAGTGTGTGCGTCTTATGGAGCGAATACTGCAAAAAAGAGGTAATCCAAGCCCCGTTCAGCCTTCTCCCCCCCCCCGAAACGACCCCTGGTGGTACGCCCCCCCCCACTTGCAATTTTTTGCTTTTGAATTGCTAGGTTGGCAGGAGCTGGAACTAGAGATGGGAGCTCACTCCATCATGTGGCACCCGGGTCTCGAACTGCTGAACTACTGACCTTCCACAGCCTGCAGTTCAGCGTCTTAACCACTTGAGCCACCGCAGCTCCACTTACATAAATACAACATAGTAAATATCCCATACAAAGTGTCTTAAATCATATAAAAAGTTCTTGCCTAATTATTTATATTATAAGAAAAGCACAATTCCCAGACTGTCTCTAGAGCTGCTGTAAATAATACATGCATGTTGGGTTCCAAATGATGCCCGCGACTCCTTTAAGTAGCCCTTGCCAAATTTCGCAGCTTGCAATATAATGCAATCGTGCTAAACCTGTTGGATTCCGAATAATGATAGCGGCTCCCGTAAGCAGTCCTGGCCAACTTTCAAATCTTGCAGTGTAATATAGTTGTATCAAGTCTCCTGTTGGATTCCAGATAATGCATGCGGCTCCTTTAAGCCGTCCTCGCTCGTTTACAAAACTAGCAAGATGATTTAGTTCTATATAGCCTGGCACGCAGGGACATATGGAAGGAGACGGCCCTTCATTCCCTAGACATGCCTCAAATCTCCGGATAGCATCCTCAGACTGTTAACTGCGTTTACACGTTGTCCGTCCTCCATCCTGAAATCAAAGGCAGCACAGACACGATTCCCAGGAGATCTCCCACCCGGGCACTGACCAGCCCTTTACTGCTTTGCTTCTGCAAGGTTGCTGAATCCCCACTCAGACCATATCTGGACAAATTGAAGCCTGTCCTCCACCCCAACAAGCTGGGATTCTCAACCACCCCCGGTATAAAATCACAGCTTGCAAGGAAGCAGACGAATTAGTCCAGATGTCTGTGTACAGATGTCAGGGAGAGCTGTAGGATTGTTGTTTTTTCACACTCTGTGCAGGAAAGAGGGCGGGGGAAAGGAGGGATCCTACGGGCAAACTTCTTCCTCTGTGTTGCTGCAGTTTTTATAAATCCTAGCTCCCAGTGTGGTTAAAAACGGATGGCTGCGTCTGGGCAATAATGGTCACACACACCCCGCATTGCCAGTTGCAGGGGGCCCCCCAAAAACAAGCCCCCTGCTCCAGCCCTCTCTCCGAGAGGACTGGTCGAGCTCTCCCGGCAGCCAGAAGACTCCAAAAGAAACGGAAAGGAGTCGGGCAGCTCGGAGCGAGCCGAAAGCCTCCTGTCGTTGCGCCGTACCGGAAGTCTCAAGCCACTTCTCTGAACATCCTCCGTGCCCCAGTGGGAGTTGCCAGAAGTCGCCATGACTTCCAGGCACAGGCACGCACGCATGCACACACAAATATTTATTTAATTTAATTTATTTATTTAGGTATTTCTACCCCGCCCTCCCCACAAGTGGGCTCAGGGCGGCTTACAGGGGCATAAGCCCATATATAAAATCCAATAAAATCCAAAAACAACCAATAACGTATCATTAACAATAAAGTGCATTAGTGTTCCAAGATGGTCTAAGTTTTTCATCCAGAAATTAGTCCGAATCAGTCAGCTGGTCTTGCTGCCGCGTGGATCACCTTATCGCTGGGGCATCGAGGCATTCTCAGTCTAGATGGTATTCCACCGTTGGTGGTGGTGGGAAAAGCGGCGGCCCCTACATAAAAGCCTGGTGGAAGAGCTCCGTCTTACAGGCCCTGCGGAATTGCATAAGATCCCGATCTCTTCTTCTTCTCTTCTTCTTCTCTAGGGTTGCGGTGCTCATCTCCGTTTCAAAGCTGAAGAGCCAGCACTGTCCAAAGACGTTTCCGTGGTCATGTGGCCGGCATGACTAAACACCAAGGTGCATGGAATGCTGTTACCTTCCCACTGAAGTGGTATCTATTTATCTACTTGCAAT
>NW_015162564.1:135637-165320 GCF_001447785.1 Gekko japonicus
CTTGTTGTTCCATGACGAAGTCCCAAAGGACTATCGTCTTGTTGTTAATGGACCTGGCGTTACAGAGCACCAATGACGGAGAGGGGTTCTTCCGAGCCCCACTGCTGACCTCCCTGGGGATGGGTCGTAGGCTGGAAGGGCACCGAGCCATCCTATTTCTCGGGGCTCTTCCCTTAATGTTCTGCCTAGACCCACCGCTAAACTTTCCCCTCCCCAAGAGCACCGGAATCTGCTGCGCCAGCATTGCTGTATCCACTGGTCACCGCAGCCACAAGCCTCCACACCAGACAGCTCCACCAGCTGGATGGATCTCAACAGCGTAACCAAGTCACTTCCAAACCAGCAGCTCCTTACTCTAACTTCTCCTTGCTCTAACACTCTCTAAGTACCCTATAGTACAAAAAACTAGCCCAATGGCTCTCTAATGTACAGGGAACTAACTACTCTACTAGGGACTGTTACTATCATAATATCCTCGCCATTCACAGAATGGTACTAGCCCCCCCCCCCACCCAAAAAAGAGAGATCCCTAAGGGGATATAAGGACTTAGGCAATTCCATTCCTACTTGTATCTGAGGAAAGGACCTTTGACTTTCAAAAGCAATTGGGGGGCACTGAATACAAATAAGGGGGATGTGGAAGCATAAAGAAAGAAGAGTCCAGAACCTATCTAAAGCAGCCTTTTGGCGGAAGGGCAAATAAGTTTGGGAACCTATGGGTGGCACCTTTAAGACCAACAAAGGTTTATTCAAGGGATGAGTTTCCGTGTGTGCACGCATACCTTGAATAAATCTTTCATGTGCATACATACCTTGCATAAACCTTTGTTGGTCTAAAAGGTGCCACTGGACTTGATCCTTCTGCTTACAACTCAACGCTTAATCTTTCCTGACGACGATACAATCTTAACAGAATCTTTACTGCTTGCAGAGGCACGGTGCATCAGAGTTTCACAGACTTCACATTCCTGTCCGGCAGCATCGTTGGAAAGATTTTTAAACTCAGAGGAGAGCTAGATCCAAACGTGGCCATCGATACTAGCAATGAAGCTTCATTAGCCTTCTTACAAAAACATTTAGGTAAGCAGCTGTGTTGTTTTGCATACAGAATTTACTTATTTGGTTGGTAGCCCAGCCCAGACGCCCAGGGTGAGCAAAATATTACGAAGAAAATCTTTATGCCTAAAAAATCTCAATACATGGTGCTGTTATTCCTCGCCAAAAAAGGCCACCCGGAAATAGAAGAAGAAGAGGAGATTGGATTTATACTCCGCCCTTCACTACCCAAGGGAGTCTCAGAGGGGCTTACAAACTCCTTTCCCTTCCCCTCCCCACAACAGACACCCTGTGAGGGAGGTGGGGCTGAGAGAGCTCTGACAGAAACGGCTCTTCTTCAAGGACAGCTCTTATCAGAATCACGGCTTGCCCAAGGTCATCTAGCAGCTGCGAGTGGAGGAGTGGGGAAATCAAACCCGGTTCTCCCAGATTAGAGTCCGCACACTCAACCACTACACCAAACTGGCACCAAAGAGTCCCCGACTTAGAGGTACATTGTGCCGATTCAGGAAATGTACATACCGCCTCTCCAAAGACCTGCTGGAGGATGCTTGCAAAATCAGAAGCATACGAGAACAGCATGAATATCCTAACAAACAAACCGTAAAGGTGTGTCTGTGGCAAAAAAGCAATGTCGTAGTGGAGGAAAGTGCTGCCAAGTCGCCACTGACTCATGGCGACCCCCACAGGGTTTTCTAGGCAGGAGACGTTCAGAGGTGGTTGGCCATTACCTGCCTCTGCGTAGCGACCTTGGACTTCCTTGGTGGTCTCCCATCCAAGTACTAACCAGGGCCGACCCTGCTTAGCTTCCGAGAACAGGCTATCCTGGGCCCTCCAGGTCAGGGCAAAAGGTGACAAATGCCGTTCTAAAAATGATATCCATAAAGCAGTCCTCTGGCTAGAAGCAGACCATAAAGGCGGCTCTCAAAAGATGGAACCCCTCGATTTAAAAAAAACAGCCTGGATAAAAGAAGTGTTTTGTGATATACGGAGGGTCAAGCTATCAAAATAAGTTATTATAAAAATACAAATATTTATTATGGCGTACACATTAATAGGTTAAAAGAAGTGATCCAAACATCAGGCTCCTAAAACTTTTTACATACAGAGCTGTTAAGTTTCACATATACAGTTGGTGGGTATATCACAGCTGTGTCTTGGGTTGAGTCCCCCCCCCTCATTATTATTTAAGTGTTTTGGCCAGGCAAGCCTCCAGGGGAGGATCTTTCAGAGGTGAGGTGCCACCACCGAAAAAGCTCTGTGCCTGGTTAAAGTAAAAGGAAGGACTTCTTCACCCAAAGAGTGATTAACACATGGAATTCACTGCACAGGAGGTGGTGGCGGCTACAAGCATGGACGGCTTCAAAAGGGACTTAGATAGGCATATGGAGCAGAGGTCCATCGGTGGCTATTAGCCACAAGGTATAGATAGGGGCTCTGGGGCAAGTGATGCTCTGTCTTCTTGGTGCTTGGGGGGGTCAACAGTGGGAGGGCTTCTAATGTCCTGGCCCCACTGGTGGACCTCCTGATGGCACTGGTATTTCTGGCCACTGTGTGATGCAGAGTGTTGGGCTGGATGGGCCTTTGGCCTGATCCAACATTGGCGTCTCTTATGTTCTTATGTTCTTAGGAGCCCAGAGGGCAGGGCTTGGGAAAAGGATTGTCACTGGCAAGCTGGCCCCATTGAGTGTACAGGTCTGGGTTTGCTGCCGTAGTACGAAATGAACAAGCCCATGGGAATCCTCAGACTCATGCCCCCGTTCCCTTCCTACACGGACAGCTACACTAAGACTCTCATCTAGTCTAGCACTGGGGCAGCTCCACTTGGCTTCTTTTGGCTGTTCCAGAGGGGAAAGGAGAGAGAGAGAAAGGTTAGATTTATACCCTGCCCTTCACTACCCAACGAAGTCTTGGAGTGGCTTACAATCTCCTTCCCCTTCCCCTCCCCACAACAGACACCCTGTGAGGTAGGCGGGGCTGAGAGAGCTCTCCCGAGGACTGCTCCTGAGAGGGCAGCTCTGAGAGAACTTGGGACTGACCCAAGGTCGCACCAGCAGCTGCATGTGTCGGAGTAGGAAATCAAACCTGGTTCTCCCAGATTAGAGCCTGCTGTTTTAACCACTACAACAAACACTCCTGCCAAGGCCTTCTACTGAAATAAAATCCCCACAACAAGAATCTGTTGTGTGGCTTAGAGCTGTTTACACCACGGATGATCTCTGCCAAGGCACGCGGGAACAGTGGCTAGAGGGTGTAGGATGGGGACTCCCAATAAGAAGATGGCTAGCTGAATGGCGCCCTGGAGGGCCCGATCTCGTCAGATCTCGGAAGCTAAGCAGGGTCAGCCCCGGCTTGGATTTGGACGGGAGACCTCCAAGGAATACCCGGGTCGTGACACAGAGGCAGGCAATGGCAAGCCCCCTCTGAACGTCTCTTGCCTTGAAAACCCCACCGGGGTGGCCACAAGTCAGCTGCGACTTGACGGCGCTTTCTACCGACTAGCTATACGGCGAGCAGTTCTCAACGTTACCGCTAGGATAGGAGTCGCTCAGCGCAGGGAGGCTGTGCGTTTAGCCCTGAACAAAATGCATCCCATGAGATGGCAATAAATACGCACAGACTCTTCTTTACATTTGCTTATCAATACTGTAATGGTGCTCAATAGAACTTATATTTACATACAGCCCTTGTTGTTTGCATCAGTACAAGTACTACAAAAGACAATATTGTCAATAACCCAATTGACACAAATAACATCATGTGAAAGATTCTGACGGTGTCCGGGTTTACTCTCAGCCCGTTTATTTGTCTTTATCAAAAAACCTTCACTGCGTATAATATAAAAATACAAAAAGGTCACCAGACAAACAGCTGACATACCATGAAACAGGACTTATTTTTGTAGAAAACGCCCAGCAGGAACTCATTAGCATAATAGACCACACCCAACAGCAGAAACCTATTAGCATATTAGGCCACACCCCTGACAACACAGCTCATTAGCACACTAGGCCGCATCCCATGTTACCAGAAGTGTGGTCATCCAGCCACACCCACCTTTTGCTTTGTATTCTGTTTACCTTGTTTGTGGTCAAAACCCAGGGCCTTTTTTTGTAGCAGGAACTCCTTTGCATGTTAGGCTGCCCCCCCTAAAGTAGCCAATCCTAATGAGTTCCTGTTGTTGGGTGTGGCCTATTATGCTAATGAGTTCCTGCTGGGCGTGGCCAACTCGGGAGCCAGCTGGAACTCCGTTCCTGCCCAAAAATAGCCCTGACATGAAAATACAAATAACCTCTTACAAGTCATTTACTCACCACACAGAGGAGTCTGTGCATATCTGTCGCCCCCTCATGGTATATATTTTGTTCAGTTTAGGTAACTTCCAGGCTAACATTCATTCCAGCTGGAGCTTTGGTGAGTCAGAGCTCGCTTCTTCAGGCATTGCGTGAACTCCGGCAAAGGAAAACTCAGGCTGGAATAGATACTGTTAAGTCTTTAAGGTGCCACGGGACTTCGTGTTTTAATTTGCTACAACAGACTGACACGGCAACCTCTCTCTCTCTCTTTTAAGCAGCCTCCCTGAGGCAAATAAATAATCGGCCTTCGGGCAGCCGAGACTGAGCTTTTCAGTTACTAACAGGATAAGCACCCGTTCAGTCCTTGCAAGCCCTCAAAGCAAAGTCGTAGCTGCAAACCCCTTTTGACAGCCATACCCATCGGAGTTACAGCAGGGCTTGAGCGGAACAAGTTGGCTGTTGCATTCTCATAACTATAGCGGGCAGGCAAGTCGATGCTCACTTTTACATTGTGGAAATGGGTAGCGGCGAGTTTGTGGTGGTAGAAGCAGTCACCTCCAGGCTGCAACCAACAGCAGTGTACACCGGTGTTCCCTCTAAGCTGAGTTAGTGTGAGCTAGCTCACAGTTTTGTAAGCCTCCGTCTCACACATTTTTTTGTCTTAGCGCAGGGAGGGATGGCTCCAAAGCAAACTGATTTATGCCGGAGCCCAATCGCTCGCTCACAACGTTAATGCCAGTAGCTCACAAAGTAGAATATTTGCTCACAAGACTCCACAGCTTAGAGGGGGCATTGGTGTACATTCCTCTCAATTCAATAACGTGCCACATAGGGTAGCTTTAGAATAGATCTGAAATCCCATGCCACCCTGAGGTTGATACGAGCTTTAAATTAACAAGGACAGAATGAGAGCTCTAGAGGGGGGAAAGTCCATTTTAAAAGTTGTCGCAAGTCCGATATCTCACAAAAGTCTGGTGTAAAAGACAACCAAGCCAGTGATTTCCCATCTTTGCCTTCAGTCATTCATTTGCTTTCCAAAGTAATTGTGTGTTCCTCTGTTCTATATTTGTGTCCTGTAGGCCTCCATAAAGACTTTGACCAGTGGGACCAGCTCGTGGAAGGCAAAGGCCCTAATGTCATCCCTGGCACGAACGTTGAGCTGCCTCCTTCAACAAAACAATAAAGGATGCACTGAAAAATCTTGTGCCTAGAACACTTGATTGGCACAGTGCCGCTTGCCACCCAATGGCAACTTCCTCACTATTGGCACTGACTGAAAGAAGAGGATTTAAGAAAGGCAGTTTTGTAACCTACCTGGGCAGCTGCACAAAGTTACACTGCGATATTGGTAGGGTAGTATTTCCACATGGTTGCCAGTTTATAAGCTTATCTCATAATGATAGACGATTGAACACCTATACTGAGTAAGGATGGCTGTGTCTAGTAGATTGAGAGCTCTGTTCACAACATGTTTTATGACATGTGCAAGTTGTTTAGGACATCCACGTGGTTGCAAAATGAAAGTAAGCTATTTTACTGCCTTTTTTCAGTGGCTGAAATGCGATATCCATTTCTTTTAGTGGATGAAGAACGCAGCTCATGTGCAGTTCGAAGGGTTTCACTTCGGTATCACTGGCAGATAGCTAATGCCAGCTGTCATTATGAGCGCTCCAGTTCTGTTCAGGCCCACTTCCACAGGCGTGGATCATTTCAATCAGAACCATTCTATTAATATGAGCAGAGTAAATTTCCATGCTTGGACACGCGCCCCCCCCCCCTTCGGTACCTGGAAGCTGGGCCCTGTGAAACATGGCTGACGAAAGGGATCAAACTGGAATTCCATCTTGGATGGGCTGCAAGTGGCTACACCCTTCTTTAGCATATGGAGCCGCCTATAATGACTCTTAAGGAGCTGCGGTGGCTCAAGTGGTTAAGATGCTGAACTGCAGGCTGTGGAAGGCCGGTAGTTCAGCAGTTCAAGACCCGAGTGTGCCGCATGACGGAGTGAGCTCCCGTCTCTAGTTCCACCTCCTGCCAACCTAGCAGTTCGAAAGCAAGACATTGCAAGTAGATAAATAGGTACCACTTCGGTGGGAAGGTAACAGCGTTCCGTGCTCCTTGGTGTTTAGTCATGCCGGCCACATGACCACGTAAACGTCTTCGGACAGTGCTGGCTCTTCAGCTTTGAAACGGAGATGAGCACCGCAACCCTAGAGTCGGATTCGACTGGCTTTCGAGCAAGGGAGACCTTTACCTTTATAATGACTCTTAAGGTCTCCCCGGATTCTAAATGCAAGTGTGACCCGTAGTACCGTTTGAGAAAAGGTAACTTATCAAGTCACGCCCAGAAGCACATGCTAAGCCAGTGGTGACCAGAAATACCAGGAAACAAAAGGGGGGGGGGGAAAGGACAAGGCTGGTGACCAACTTACCCAATGACTACTATGAGCACACCATGGCGAATTTCAGCTTGGTGAACAGTCATCTATATTTACACGTGATCTGAAACAGTGCTGGCCAGTTTCCAAACGAGAACTCATTTCTGTTGTGTCGTCCAGTTGCCCGTCCTGCCGCCCACATTCTGCTTCTGATGAGAAACGTTGAAGCTGTTGCAGCTGATCAGAGGTTCTTCCACTCCAAAGTACTGTTGTCTCATCCTTAGACAAGATCACTGTTGGTCCAGTCTGAGCCTCCACAGGAAGGAGCTAGAGCTAACTGTACCCCATTTGCCTGACCAAGAGGTTTCTGAATACCTTGAGGAGCTGGGGGGCTTGCTGTTCTCGGAGCTGTCCAGCTAAGGCGTGTTAAAAACAACTTGCATAGAAAAGCTAAGCCTTAAAATCTTTCCCTTTATCGAAATCATATGTTCAGGAAGGTAAGAATTTGTCAGAATTCAGTGGTAACGTCCTCTTCGTCGTAACCACTAAGAAAAATACCTTGGTGAATTAGTATATTGCTTTGTGTTCATCATTGTGATGATGCCAAGACCAATAATACCGCAATCTGTATAACTACACTGCAAAGTATTTGTCAGAATTAAAATTAAGACATAACAGCTATCACAGTCTTTTTTATTATACCCTACTGTAAGCTATTTTCCTAGGTTCCCTACTTTTCAGCCATAAAATTTTGTTATCTGTGGATTTAAGTTAAAAGGTACATTGAGATCTGAAGGATGGACCGCTTAAGTTCTAGGGGATGGACTGCTGAAGTGATCAGAACTCAGTGGCCAAGTCTGACCAGATAAACCCCACCCAATCAAAGCAAAACACCTGTGACATCTGCATCACCTCAAACCAGGACCACCGAAAAAGCACAGGAGATTCCTTCGTCGTCACATCTGATGTTTTCTCAAGTGGTGAGGCATGAACCTGGAACTATAAGCCACGCAATGTAGTTCAAGGCTTCAGGCCCCTAAGTAAAAGAGGTGGAGCGGGAGGGAGGGAAATGATCGATTATAGCAGAGATCAGACCTACACATTCTGGAGTTAAAAATCTTGGAAGTCCCAGTCATACGTCCTGCTCAACACAACAGGGAACTCCGACAACTTGAAGGCCACCTTCTAAGCCCTTTTCTCGGTCAGCAGAGATGGTAGTGATTTCAGTGGGGAGGTTAGAGCAAGGGTGCTGGATTCTGCAGCCTGGTTCCCTGGCTTAGAATCACAGAGTTGGAAGTAATGCCCCCTCTAAGCTGTGGAGTCTTGTGAGCAAAAATCTTACTTGGTGAGCTACTGGCATTAAAGTCGTGAGCGAGCGATTTGGCTCCTGCATAAATTAGTTTGCTCTGGAGCCCTCCTTCCTGAGCTGAGACAAAATATGTGTGAGCCGGAGGCTAAAAAAATGTGAGCTAGTTTGCACTAACTCAGCTTAGAGGGAGCACTGAGACCTCCAGGGTCATCTAGTCCAACCCCCTGCACAATGCAGGGAATTCACAAATACCTCCCCCCCCCCACGCACCCCCAGTCACCGCTTGAATACAGGCTCTCATAAATGTGCTCACTGGCTCCTTTGGCAACTCATCCTTTTCCCCAATGGCTGCTGTCCTTCCTTCATTCCAAAAGGGGGTGGCACACCTGATTGTGTTTTATCAGTGGCACATCTGTTGCCAGATGAGACCTGTAGGGAGAAATGAAGCTGGGGGGGGATCCTTCCAAATCTGCTGCTGACATAAGAATTTGAGCACCTGTCTCAGGTTTCTGCAAAGCTGGCAACTAGGAACTGAGAACAGGACTGATTTCAGTCACCACAAAAACAGGATGTCCCTGCCTGACTCTAGGGGTGAATCTACTAGAAAACTAACGACGTTTAAGCTCCAGGGCCCCTAATCCTGGAGGGGACCTGAAGCAACTTCTTTTAATGAGTGAATATTTCAGCAAAGTTGATGGAGTTTTTTTAAGTGTTATTAAAATACGGCTATTTTAGTAACAGAGTCATAAGCCAATGGGTTGAATTACTTAATATTGACCTTAGCAGGGGTCATTTCCTGCAGGAGCGCACAGGAGTGGAGCTCCAGCAGTAAGGAGCCCAGGGGGCAGGCACATGCAACAAGCCCCGCCCCCTGCTCCCAGCAGCCCTCAGTCGGGTCACGAGGAGCAAGAAGCAGCCAGGTAAATTGCAGAGCCCCCCCGCACCAGCCTGCCTTCAGGTACAAGCTCTGTGAGGGAAAATCTGTACGTTCCCCCCCCCAATAGCTAGCAATCCAAAACAGTCTAGTGAAGCCTGAGCAGTGGGTGTTGCCTTCTGACACACTCGAGCTGTTCATCTTACTTATGAAATAAAGAAGAAAAAAATATTGGGATTTTTACATCAGTATATGTTCATTGATGGTTATTTCATTATTTTGGAATGATTTGAACCTTATTGCAGCAATTTCTTGTTCACTATTCTTGCTACTTCTATTTTGCTGTGCCCTTTGTGCCCTTTGTTGTATTCTCACACTTCCGGTGATGTCAGGGGGCGTGGCATATGCAAATAAGTCATGCTAATGAGCTCCTGTACCTCTTTTTCTACGAAATGACCCCTAGACCGTAGAATATGCTCTAATACTCACTTCATGTGGCCTCAATATGTCCCTGTACTTTGTCAAATTTCAAAATTTTCTCGGGGGGCTTGCAGCACCCAAACCCCTAGCTGTATGGGCTCGCTGAGCTCGCCAGAATCTATTCTGAGCTCGCCCCTTTGGAACTTGTTGGAAGTCGCCCTATTGTTGCTGGTTGAGAAGGAGCCCCCATAACAGTTCAAGCTTCGGGGTCCCAAAAACGTAGGTCTGCCACCGCCTGCAACTGCTGCTATAGCCCCTGAAGTTCCGTTCCTGAGGGTCACGTGACACTCAAAATGGGGGGGGGAGTACGATCTGCAACAGGGGTGGTAAAACGGGCATAAAAAATCCACCCCCCTCCATCAACTGAAGTGCCCTTATGCTGGTGACGTGGCCCCTCTCAAGTCAATGTGCTCACAGCATTCCCCCCTCCCTTACACAGTGGCAACACGAACTGAAATGAGCTTCAGTTACTGTAATAAAGACGGCCGAAAGATGGAGTGATGGCCAGAAGAATGGACAGTTTTAAAAGGGGATTCGACCGATTAATGGAAGATGGACCTATCAGTGGCTACTAGCCCTGAGGACTGAAGGGCAACTCCACATTCAGAGTCAAGAGGCAACATCAGAAGAAGGCCTCAGCCTCTATGTCCCATCGCTGGCTCCCTAGTGGCTGGTCACCATGTGAGATGAGATGCTGGACTAGATGGATCCCAGGTCTGATCCAGCAGGGTTCTTATGTTCTTAAGCCGGCTGTCCTGAACCAGCCATTTCCATACAGGCATTCACTGTAAAAGCTGTCACACTAAATAGGTCCCTCTGCCCTGACGACCTCAATGTTCCCTCTAAGCTGAGTCAGTGTGAGCTAGCTCACAGTTTTTTAGCCTCCGGCTCACACATTTTTGTCTTAGCTCAGGAAGGACGGCTCCAGAGCAAACTAATGTATGCAGCAGCCAAATCTCTCGTTCACAACTTTAATGCCAAAGTAGAATTTTTGCTCACAAGACTCCGCAGCTTAGAGGGAGCACTGCTCTGCAGTAAAACAATGCATAAGCTGCTACTGGACTCGAACCCAGCTCTTCTACTGCAGACCGAGACGGCCACCCTCTGAAACTACCACGCATAATATTAAAGAGTAATACTAAGTTATTTAGAATATCTGTGTGTAGTGGCCTGTTACTATTACCCAGAAGCAAAGGGTTTGCATCAAAAGAGAAATGGGACAGCAGTAACAAAACAAATTTATTCTTCTTTTACTTAACAAAACATCAAAACGCAAAACTGTCTAAATATCCAGAGCTTCTTTTTATATTTTTTGGTATTAATTCTTTCACCCGCAACAGAGCTTAAACCATTTTAGAGCATCAAGCTAGTCCACTATCCCGCGTCCAGATTTTTTCCAAAAACCACTACAGCAAATGCACCGGCACGGGAAATACTTCTGGGGGCTCATTGAAGTAGCAGACTTGCCCTCTCAACTGTCCCCGTCATCAGTACTGAAATATGAAGAAGCTCGTGCTCGACAGCTCCATCTCGCAGGTGCGCTTTCAGTCTTCTTGGTCGCTTAACCCCAAAGGGTCGGCGTAGCTGTCTGAATCAGCAGTCTCTTCCTTCACAGCTGAAGATACAAGGGAGAAAAGCAGGATGTATTTTAAAAAGCCACGAGCATTTGTGGTTGCGTTAAAGCTATTTTAAAGGAACTAAACTTCCAAGGGCCAGTTAGCGAACTAGTTACATCTCCAAGTCCAGGGGCACCTTTAAGACCAACAAAGTTTCACTCAAGGTATAAGCTTTCGTATGCATGCCCACTTCCTCAGATATACTGAAGTGGAAGTTAACAGTCCATATACTTATCAGTAGAGGGTGAGCAGCAAATTAGCATAAACATGATAACCGGGTGTTTCGCTGATACAAGAGCCAAACTGGAATAACAAGCTTGGTTTACAGGGTCACCATGTGTTTGGGTTTAATTCCAGGGTGAAGAAAGTAAACACCGTGAAGTAAATAAGTATATCAAAATCGGAGACAGATAAGCAGACCGGTCCTTCTTAATTGTGGGGTGCTGAGAGTAATTAACTGAGACCATATAAACAAAGCTTGCTATTCCTGTTTGGTCCTTGCGTCTGTTAAATATCTTCATTACATTCAGAGGCAGTCAACCTCTGAATCCCAGAGCCCTGTTGTTGTCCATCCAGAATAGATGGCTGGCCACTATTTGAGAAAGAGGTCTGATAAAGAGCCAATATCAAAAACCTAGTTGAAACTTATAATATACAAAAATACATGTATTTATTAGAAAGACGGTTAAGAACATATAAGGGCCAAATGAAAGCCTCGTTGAAGCCTTCTACACCTCTATACCTTTGTCTTGTGTCTACAGATCTTGCTGCTGAAAAAAAATTTTCTTGGTCACTTGTTGGTTTATCTTATCGTAATATGTATTATTGTTATGTGTACGTCAATACTGTTTGACCTCTGAAGAAGGCCCCAATAGGGCGGAAACACGTCAGGTCATGTGTATTGGTCCTTGTGTTCAGGTCACTTGAACCTTTTAACGAGGCTTTCATTGGCCCCATATATGTTTTTAACTGTCTTTCTAATAAATACATGTACTTTTGTATAAGTTTCAACTAGGTTTTTAATACTGGCCCTTTATCAGACTTCGTTCTTACCCTTGTGGTTCTTGATTCCAGTTTTTGGGTCAAGTTTGTTCCGTGCCCCCCACCCCATGACTTACTGGCCACTGTGTGGGACAGGATGCTGGACTAGGTAGACCACTGGTCCAATCCAGCAGGGGTCGTCTTAGGTTCTTATGAGGGCCTCGGCCTCTCTGCCCTGTATCTGGCCCTCCAGAGGAACTGGTTGGCCACTGCGTGAGACAAGATGCTGGACTAGATGGACCACTGGTCTGATCCAGCAGGGCTCTTCTGGTGTCCTTATGGCGGTCTGATTCTGCATTTCTGTCCAATGCTTATCATCTCTTAATTACTACACAGCCGTCATTTGGGAAAGTTGAGATAGAAAATATAAATACAGCCCTTCATTTCTAGAAAAGAGATGAAGTCGGGTCTGTTTGGAAGAGATTATCTGGAAGTCTTTTTACTGTCAGCACAGGGTCTTGGGGAGAGGGCTCTCCGTAATTTCTCAATGACTAGGGGAAAAAGACATGTTGTCAGGGACATCTCATTGCTTAGATGGATCCACAACACTAAATATTCTGACAGAAAAAATTACTTTCCTCTTCTCTGCAAACAGCTTCAGTGCTGCCGTGATCCATGTTTGGGGAAGGGCAGGTACTGGTTGCTACTGTGACAGACAGGCCCACCGAAGTCGGCTATCTGGCATCTTTTAACCTTCTTGGCGCCCTGGCCTAGCTTGATCTTGTCACAACTTAGAAGGCCCACAGGGGTCAACTCTGGTCAGTATTTGGATGGGAGACCTCCAAGAAGGGCCAGGGTTGCTACACAGGAGCGCAGCTCCGGCAGTAAAGAGCCCAGGGGGCGGGCACATGCAACAAGCCCCACCCCCTGCTCCCAGCAGCCCTCAGTCAGAACAAGAAGCAGCCAAGTAAGCTGCAGAGCCTACCCCCCCCCCGGTCCAAAACAGTCCAGTGGCACCTTTAAGACCAGGTTTTATTCAGGTACAAGCTCTCTCTCCTCTGCGAGGACATATCTGCACATTCCCCCACCCACCCACCCAATAGCTAGCAATCCAAAACAGTCCAGTGGAGCCTGAGCGGTGGGTGTTGCCTTCTGACGCACTTCCGGTGATGTCAGGGGGTGTGGCATATGCAAATAAGTTATGCTAATGAGTTATGCTAATGAGTTCCTGCACCTCTTTTTCTGCGAAATAACCCCTGACTATAAGTACACTGCGACGATGACAATAAAAAGAGAAGGAAAAACCCACATTATTGGCATTTTGAGCCTATTTTAAATTATTTTAGTGAAGTGGGGAAAAAGTCTGCATTATGGCTAACCGCTCTACGCTGCAGTGCTGAGATTGGAGCAGCTTGGAAGTTTCAATAAACAGAGAGAGCAGGGGAGGGGAGGAAAAGAAAAATACCAGGGGGGAGGGATGCTTGATCATTGCTTGCAAATCACACACTGCCGTTCTAAGGTAACTTTTCGAAAGACGTGTTTCTCTTGAGTCCAATTAATTATGTTGAATATGCTCAGCTAGGAGCTTCTCCCCAGCCGGCTGGCCAGGTCTACGTAGTACGTTCAGCTAACAGCGCTTTGGCTATGCCTGGGCTCTTAGTCCTGACTGCTACACCCCCACAGAAAAGGGACTACTCTACTCTACTCCTAGAGGTGCCCCCAAACAGGCCATCTAAAATAGATGTTCCACAGTACAGCCACCTGCACTCCAATACCTTCATGGGGGAGGAAATGCTCTCAAGCATTCTGGCAACTGCCCGACACCCCATTCAGGCCCCCGTCTCAGAGTTACTGCATGTCACAATGGAACCCCACAGGAGGAGCACCAGATTTCTCCCTTTCCCAAAATCTAATGCAATAAAGGAGATTCCACCTGCCCTGCGGCACGCACAGAGTACCTGAAAAAAGAGGGTCTCTTTCTCCTCCTACCACCGGGGCCATGGTTCAGTGGCAGAGCATCTGCTTGGCATGCAGAAGGTCCTAGCTTCAATCCCCAGCATCTCCAGTTAAAAGGACCAGGCAGTGGGTGATAAGACCACAGCCTGAGACCCTGGAGAACAGTTGTGAGTCAGTATAAGGCAGCTTCACTGTCAGAGCTTCCAAGAGCCCAGGGAAAGGGCTCCGATCTCACACTATCCTTTGGAGGAGCCTCCCTGATACTTGTGCTGGCTCCAAAAGCTCAGTGCTAATTTGAAGACCATTTCTGTAAACCTCCTGCATGTGTCAAGAGACACACGAAGGACAAGGGTCAATGGGAACCACACAAAAAACACCTGGCTACTAAGTCAAGCTGGAGACCTCTTCAAGTTAAACCAAATAATAGGGACCCCAAGCATATATAAAGTATAAAGAAACAAAAGCACAAGGGTAGACCATCAATTTCACTGGAGACCTCTTCAAGATAAACCGAACAATAGGGACCCCAAGCATATATAATGTATAAAGAAACAAAAGCGCAAGGGTAGACCACCAATTTCACAAGTTGCCAGTAGACGCAAGTCTATTGAAACATGGTAACATTACACCAATAAATAAAGTAGAATTGGTGGTCACAATTCAAAGATAAGGGTCACAATAATGGTAATAAACAACAAGAGACTCCTCTGAATCCTTTCATGAAATAAGTGTCCAAAGGACCTCAAAGTCCACCAACAAGGCAGAGGATGTCCCAAAGAAACTTCTGCAGCCGAAAGACGTCCTTCCCAGGTATGCCAGACGTTTCAAAACATTCTTCCTCAGTTACACGGCTGAAAAATGGAACCAGATTTCCACAATAGTCTAGGCACAGATATGGATACCTGTGACCACCAATTCTACTTTATTTATTGATGTAATGTTACCATGTTTCAATAGACTTGTGTCTACTGGCAACTTGTGAAATGTGTATATTTGTTGGAGACCTCTTCAAGACAATTCCTGGAAACAATGATCTGTGCCATCTTCACAGTGTGCCACTTTATCTAGAAATCAGCAGGTTCACACACATGACTGGAATCATAGCTTCAACTATCACTTCGACATTGCCATTGGCATGGGAGACCAAGGCCACGTACATTGCAGCACCGTAACCTAAGACTGGAATGCCACCAAGACACACAACTCAGCTCTCCTCCTACCTCACGTCATTTCAGCTCTGCCCAGAACTATTGCAACTTAGTCTTACTGTAGCATACATAGGCTGCGGTCACACACACGAAATAATCAACTTTCAATGCACTTTCCAACTGGATTTTGTCAGTTCAAACAGTAAAAATCCAGTTGGAAAGTGCACTGAAAGTTGATTGAACGTGGATTATTTCGTGTGTGTGACCACAGCAATACACATCTTATGTCTGGTCTCCTCGTGCACTCAGAGGTAACTTTACTACCACATCAGCAACTGTGAGAGGGGAAGCAACTGAAGGACTGAGTCTCAAGATTGTGCACAGACGAAAAACCAAAACCCACCAGAACTCTGCAAGATTTTACATATTATTTAGTAGAAATTGAAAAGACATTCTCCTCACCGTCAGCTTCTAAACTACTTTCTGACGATTCAAGTGGGGTACCCATTTCATCACATAATACCTGCAGGTGGGGGAGAAAAACCCAGAGAGTTTAGGCGATAGACCTATGGGAATTTTTTTATACAACTGGAAAAATTTCAATATGGTTACCTAACTGTATAAAGTGTTCTAGGGAGGAGGAGGAGGAGGAGGAGAAGGAGAAGGAGAAGGAGAGATTGGATTTATACCCCGCCCTTCACTTGGAGTCTCAGGGCGGCTTACAAACTCCTTCCCCTCCCCAGAACAGACACCTTGTGAGGTGGGTGGGGCTGAGAGAACTCTGACACAGACTGCTCCTTTTCAAGGACAGCTATGCCAGAGCTTGTGACTGACCCAAGGTCACATCAGCAGGTGCAAGTGGAGGAGTGGGGAATCAAACCCGGTTCTCCCAGATTAGAGTCCACGCACTTAACCACTACACCAAAGCAGGTATGTCTTAAAATAGTGTAATCTTAAGCACCATTCAAATAATAAAACTACCATTTAATCCTGAATTGTTTTTATTGAATATTGTTCTGAAAATTTTTATAAAACAATATGTCTATATGATTGTGCATGTAGTGACATCCGCAAGAATACTTTATACAAAATATTGGAAGAAAGAAGAAGTATCCACAAAAGAAGAAATAATAAATTGTTTGAAGCTGCAGAAATGGACAAATTATCTTTATAGTTACAAGGGAAAAAAGATGGACCTTTTGAAAATATTTGGAGAAAATTGTATGGATGGATTGAGGACCATACTCAGAAATCTTCAAAATAATCTAAAAAATAAAAGTTATCACTTAAAATTGAGTATAAAATTAGACATAGGTGCTTAAAATCAGATAAGATTCAAACATATTACTTATGTTAACCAGAGACTAAGTACAAGCTCCACTACTGTAGTAGGTGTTGTTCGTTATTGTCTTGTTGTTATGTGATTGTTGTTGTTTTATTTCTTGTAGTGACTTTCCTTTTTCTGAAAATAATAAATCGTCCTGGCTTCAGACAAGATAATAATAATAATAATAATAGTTTCATTTATTTCCATGCTCAGACTTCTGTTACAGAAGTAAGCTAGCAGACAGCAATACTATCTTAGTAGACATCTGTATCTAGACAAAAAATGCTACAGAGTCTGAGAACAATTAATTCCCTCTACAGACATTTCTTCACCAACACTACAGTCAAGAAACCAGCCAGAAGTGCAGGTCCTCTTTGCAAACATTGACAAGTATGTTTTTTCTTGAGTAAAGGCGAATCTTCACACAAGCCAGAACTTAATGTGAACAGTGACAGTGGATCCTACCGATTTTGAGCAAGATTCCAGTTTTCTTTGCAAAAGCCAAATTGTCTCTTGTGAGACCTGCTAGTGGGGAAGGACTTCATTGCCTCCTCCTACTGCACACAGAGGACACCCCCCCCCCCGATTTCCGCACCAACAGACCCTAATTAAAAGCATGGCAAGAAGGGCAAAAGCAGGAGGAGGAAATCAGTAGAAATCTACCCGCCCCCCAACACATATGCCTTTCTGTCATCAGAAACTAACAGGATCATATCGGCTGTTTCTTGGTCACCAAACCTTACTATTCTACATGTAAGAATTTTAACCTTCATAGCGACCAGTTCTTCAGTGTTAGTCTGTAGGGGGGGGGGGGAATCTGTCGTGTTAAAGACAAATAGCTTCAAGCTTCAATGCATTTCCCAATATCTTAGGTGCCAAAAAAGCCCTTAATAATTCATTCCACCCATTTAACAGGGACAGGTTCGATTTCTTCTTCCCCCCCTCTCCCTCCCCACCCCCCTCAGAGTTTTTTCAAAAAATGGCATTGCATTGACTAGTTTTCAATTTACTGGTCAGGAAACTTGATTTTAGTAAAAAAATATATATATTTTACACTTGAGCTCCTTAAAGGGAACTATCATTGAGCCTCCTTCCTCGTTAATTTTAATTCTGGCAACCCACCCCTTTACCATGCCGGACCCGGACAGTGTAGCCAATGAACTGCAGTTCAAATGTAGGTATTCCCCCTCCGCTCCCCTTTCTGCTGTGAAGACAAATCCATAGAGTTCATTCCACTCCTCTGCCTTTCCTAATCTTCCTCCTTCTCATGTACAAGCCTCTTGCTAGTTTAACTGTGACAGTAAATACAACATGGTTCTTCAGTACTATAGCAAGTAGCGTACCTCGGCTGGACCCAAGTTCTGTTCAGAAATCCCATTCCAAACATTTATAGGGCTGACTGTCTCTTTGTTCCCATTAAAGAGATTCAAAACATTTACATAAAGCTAGGGCCATCATTTAAACAGGCAGGTCTACTTATGTAAAGGACAGCTAAAATTATTCCCATATTGAATGAGTACTGTCAGATAGATACTTAGTGCTTCATCTTAATGTTTAACTCACTCACAATACTCTCATTTCCTTACCTGTGTACCTTCAGCAGAAGCGTCCAAGATCTGAACCTCATACCCCTGTGCATCTGTCTTCACCACGCATTTGGGTCCAACATCAACACCTTCTAACTCACAAGGAGTTTCATTTTTTTCTGCCAAGAGAAAACATTGTTTACAAGCACCTCACCTGGTGCAAGCTGCAACCTATATGAAATGAGACAAAGGGTTAATTTCTCTTCACCCAGGAGGTGCAGAATGGTAAGTTTTAACCTTGCTTGCCAAATCTTAGCGCCCCCCCCCCTTTTCTCCCCAAGAAATGGTAGGTGAAGATATATATACAAGTTCAGCTCATATTTCTTCCCCCACTATAATAGCTAAACTGTATTTAGGTCAGTGTTCCCTCTAAGCTGAGTGAGTGTGAGCTAGCTCACGGTTTTTTAGCCTCCCGCTCACACATTTTTGTCTCAGCTCAGGAAGGAGGGCTCCAGAGCAAACTAATTTATGCAGGAGCCAAATCGCTCGCTCACAACTTTAAGGCCAGTAGCTCACAAAATAGAATTTTTGCTCACAAGACTCCACAGCTTAGAGGGAACATTGATTCAGGTATCTTCTCTTTTATTATGATCTCTGTAACTCAGCAAAAGGAGTTGCGGTGGCTCAAGTGATTACGACGCTGAACTGCAGGCTGTGGAAGGTCGGTAGTTCAGCAGTTCGAGACCCGAATGCCGCATGACGGAGTGAGCTCCCGTCTCTAGTTCCAGCTCCTGCCAACCTAGCAGTTCGAAAGCAAGACATTGCAAGTAGATAAATAGGTACCACTTCGGTGGGAAGGTAACAGCATTCTGTGCGCCTTGGTGTTTAGTCATGCTGGCCACATGACCACGGAAACGTCTTCGGACAGCGCTGGCTCTTCGGCATTGAAACGGAGATGAGCACCGCAACCCTGGAGTCGGACTCGACTGGCTTTCGAGGAAGGGAACCTTTACCTTTTTAACTCAGCAAAGCTAACTCCGTTTGCATGGACACAAAACTATCTTCACTTGTAGTTTATTCATTCCAAGCAGCCCAATGGTGATAGAAGCACACATGGACAGGGCGTGCACATAACAGACTATAAATTACATAAATAAACAAATAGGACCAGAATTTAAGAGGCACTAAAAAAGAGTTGAGAGAGAATACCGGGGTGGACAGGATGGGACAAAACTCCTTTAACAGTTGCAATAAAGGGGAGAATTTTCATAGAGATGTGTCATTTCACAAATGTTGGAAAGTTACAGCAACTAACACATGGCAATCTATATGGTATAAAAGGAACAGCTCCACAGGAGACCAAGCCCACCAATTTCCCAGGAGCTCACAAATACCAACGGGCCATTAGCCTCTTGGGCATTTAGTCCAAGCCACGAACACCAAATAAGGCTGGACAACTTGCGTGCCAGGAATTTAGCAACAGGTGGGTCCCAGAAAGCCCGTATTTTTAGCATGAAGGTTGCTTCAGAATACAGGAAAGAGGCGTCTGTGAACAAGTCTGTTCGATTGAACTGAGACAGGAAGCTCTTGGAACGAAACAGAGAGAGAAAGAAATCAATCTACGGTCTATGGTCAGAGGTCAATCCATTCCACTCTTTAGGCACGGTCGGCTCTTGTCTCTTTCCCCATTAAGTGCTCCAAATCCCTCCCATAAACATATATGAAACACATCTGTTTGCTGCTCATCAGCAGCTGCTACTTAAATATTGGTACATTCAGGCTAGGCGAAGAGAAGAAGAAGAGAAGAGATTGGACTTATACCCCGCCCTTCACCTGGAGTCTCAGAGCGGCTTACAAACTCCTTTCCCTTCCCCTCCCCACAACAGACACCCTGTGAGGTGGGTGGGGCTGAGAGAACTCTGACACAAACTGCTCTTTTTCAGGAACAGCTGTGCCAGAGCTTGTGACTGACCCAAGGTCACATCAGCAGGTGCAAGTGGAGGAGTGGGGATTCAAACCCGGTTCTCCCAGATTAGAGTCCACACACTTAACCACGACACCAAACAACGAGACAGCTATAGGCACAAAGCATCCAACTTTGCTACGAAACAAACAAACCAAAAAGCTTACCGGCACTCTGGCTTGAAGTTTCAGCTCGCTCTTCCCACTGCAGCCGAGTTGCAGAATCACCATCATCGGCCAACTCGCTGTCGCTCTCTTCAAAACCACTGCACGTGACAGGCCTCGTCTCTACTGGTTCCAAGCTTTCCTCCAGCACAGTCTGCGGTTTTACGTCGTCCTGTTTCGGGGCATCGGGTCCGATTTCACACAGATCTGTATCCTCCTCTCCCATACAAAACTCGGCTTGCGGTTTTAATTTGCTTTCTGAAAGGCAGGACGGAATTTCTGGGGGAGAGGAAGCGGGCGCAGCAGGCAGTATGGGCAGCTCCTGAATTTCGACAGCTAGCAAAAAGGGTGCTGAAGGGGCCGGCAGTTCTAGTGGCCTCTCCTGCTCACAGCTTAGCCCACAGTCCACTTCATCCATTAGCAAAGGGCTCGGATCCAGCTCTCTTTCCACCCAGGGCTCTTCAACCAAGACCAGTTTGGAGGTTTCTCCCATTTCTTCACATGAGAGTTGATTCACATCAATGGACCCCGGTTCCGCTAAGCTTCCTGAAGAGTCTTTTCCAGCACTCAACAGCAGCTCCATGTCAAATGGATCCTGTATTAAAGTTGCCTTCCAGTCTTTGACCTCCTCTTGAGCTTCAAAGGTATTCTGTCCTGACACCTCTGCTTCAATACGTGCTGGAAGTAGAACTTCAGAAACATCTATACAACTTAGAGCACTCATCTGGCTATCACTTTCTCTCTCGGGGGTCAAACAGTCCAATTCATTAGTAGGCACTTCAGGTATAGCTGGTTGTTCCCCTATATCAAGTACCTCAAAGGTGGTTTGGTGATGCCCGGCTGGATCTTCATTTCCTTTCATTTCACAAAGTTCCACATTTCTTGTAGAAGCTGAACACTCTTCTGTTGGCTGAAAAGGCTCTGAAGCACATAACAAATCCTCTGAGGCCATGGTATCTTTGGAAGCCAATGAAGTGCAAGCAGATATTCCCATTTCACAGTGTAAAACTTCCAAATCTTCTGCCTTAGCATCTTTGTTCTGTCCTTCATCACTGAGGAGGTTCGCCACAGCTGCGCCACCATTTTCATTGTTAGGCTTCCAAAAGGGTTTCATGTGTGCATTTATGCTTTCCCCCTGACATTCCAAATTAACAACAAATAATGGAATTTCAAAAGGCCTATTACACAGTATTTCCATAACTGTAACGTCTAGTAAGGAATCCACTATTTTACCGCAGAAGATGCCAATTGTTCCTTCTACCCAGGAACCCTCAGAGGAATTAAATCCAAACAGACTACATAGAAATGCTTGAGGAGGTAGTGTTAATAGCTCATCAGAAATCTGCCTTAACATCTCTCTGGTGACAAGGTCCTCAGTTCCATAATCAACATGAGTAACTCTCAAGATGTTCTCTTGTACACTCGTAACTATTGCTCGGTAAAAATTTTCATCTTTACTACATTTTGCTAGACAAGGGCAACCAATTTTAATATCACCCACATTGAAACCAGCCAGCTTTGTAGCATCCTGGACCTTCTTTTCAATGGAAATTATTTCATTCAGATCAGCAAACTGACACCAGAAATAATCTGCACTCTCTGTGGCTCTCGCAAAGGCTTCTACAGTTTGTCCACCTACAGGTGTCTTCCAGAAAAATGACTTGGCATCCTGTCCACCTGCAGGTCTGCTAGGCTCATCAGAAGTAACGTGACCCAAATGTATCAAGTCAGGCTCGGTTTCATTTTTGTCAGGTGCCTCCAGGGACAGAGATTTTTTGCATGCAAGATGACTATTAACCAAATCTGCCGTCACGTTACCTTCTCTGTCACACAGAATAACTTCCCATTTGCCTTGACGTTTTTCCACAAATTCACAGTTCATCTGAATTTCACTTGTGCTCTGGGAGAAGCACAGAACTGCTTCCTCTGTCCACTCTGGGAGCCTTCCGGTCTTCACTCCACCCAGTGAGCAGCGAATGCTCATTCCTGGACAGAGTGCACAGTCCTCCAGAAGTCTACAGGTTTTGCAAATGTTAACTACTGCGGTATTACCATAATCAATATACTGTACACTGACCAATTCATCTGAGGGCTGCTTTTGGACTACAGCTCGATACCACAAGCTGTCTTCTGGAAAAACTGCACATATCAAGTCTCCTATGTAGAGCTGCTGTCCATTTAGGTTCTCAACCATTTCAGACTGGTTTAGTTTCTCTGAAATACTGTCAAGTAGGGGCTCTTCTTCTACTAGCTGAACATAAAAGTCAGACGGACTGTTTATATGAGAAACATACACAAAGGTCTTAAAACCAGGGCTTAGGTTTTTCAGAGGTAAATCACACATTTTCTTAAGTGGAGAGTCTGTGAAAATTTCATTTTGATTTCGGTTTTCCAAGCTATCAGCTGTCCCTTCTCTCTCATCGTGTCCAGTCCTGCCTGTCACAGGATCAGCTTGGTTACGTCCTTCCACTGGCAGGCGAGACTGTGTCACCATCTCTCTCTTTGTTTTCTGCTGAGAGGGTTTTACTTCTCTGCATGCAGCACTGGGTTTGCTATGACCCAGGGGTTCCAGATTTTTAGACACCTGTCTCTTAATCTCTGGAGTAGAATGGTGAGCCCCTGTAAAAAATGGCCTCCTTGCCTCACTGCCCAATTCCCTATTTTCTGCAGATCTCACCATTCTTTTGCTGCCTTGTAAATCTAAGCGTTCTTTCAGTTTTGCATTGATCTGTATTTTGCCATCATATAATTCAACTATCAGTTTTCCATCAGGTTCTTTTGCTACAATTAAAGCCTTTAAGGAGTTATCCAGCACTAACTTTTCAAACCACGCAATGGCTTCTTTGGGTACTTTGGCAATATCAGATAATGAACATTTTATCGCTTGCATTGGTAAAAGCTGTATCTCATAGGCATCTCCAGGTACTAACATCAGATCTTCTTTTTTCAGGGACTCAGTATTCCCATAATCGACAAAGAAGACTTCTTTGGTAGAACTTCCTTGAGCCAGTATTGCCCTGTACCAGCAGCCATCAGTATACTTTGCCAGATATAAGTTTCGAAGATCCGGTGAGGATTTCAGACCATGCCCCACTTTGCTGAGCTTACTGATGCTATCTGTTAAGTGTTCAAGAACATGAGCACTTCTGGCCAGCTGGCAGTAGAAGAGACACAGATCCTGGACATGTGTGACATAGACCAACTCTTCACTTCCTATTTTGATGTCATGTGTTGAATAATAGTAAGATAGAAGATGAACTGATGATGCCAAGGGTTTCTGTGGTGCTACAGATTTGGCTAAGCCCTTCCTCGTTAAAAAATGGCATGCACTTTCAAAAGGTGTGATTAAGTCCACCACGTTAAGCAGGTATGTATTATCAAGTGCTGCTAAAGCAAATATGGTACACTTCAGTTCAATTTTAGTTGCTGAGTCAACAAATTCCTGAAAAGCTTCAGTGGCCTTTTCATCCCAAACAAAAGGATCCTGATTATCTGGCTGAATTAAATTGTAAAGGCTACATCGGAAAGCCTGGGCTTTCAGCTGGAGAAACTCGGCCCTAGTTGAGCAAAGATTCTTTAGAGGAACAACCTCTTTATTCCCATAGTCGACATACGCGACTTCTACCCCTTCTGTAGGATGAGCAGCACGAATAATAAGAGCTCTGTACCACTTCTCATCTCCTGAATACTTAGCAAGACACACAGGGTTAAGCCAGTCATGGGGCTGTGCTGCATGAAGACAGTAATGCTGAATTTCAGCCATAAGTATCTTCAAATCATGGGACGTTTTAGCCAACTGACACCAAAAGAGACTGGGACTTTCTACATAAGATACTATCACATCGACTGTACTTCCAACTTCTAACTGCCCTTCACAAGATAATCCTGCCCTTCTTTCAGAGGAGTTTTTTGCAAGACAGGGCAAATTGTCTGGGACACCCTTAGATTCCTCTTTTCCAACTGCTTTACTTGGCAAAGAGCAAATGCTTTCAACTGCTTGGTGTTTGGTTGTCAAAGCTGGACGGTCAAGTTTGGATGGGAATTCTCTATCTTTTGCAGATATTACAGTCTTGGGGTTATGACTTACGCCCTGCTCTTTAGCACTCTTTCTCACAAGCTTATCTGAAAGCTTCTGGATGGTCTCCAACACTGCCTTGTCATGATGCTCAGCGTACTTCCCCTGGGACATGATTTTGGCTAAGTTTTTTTCTCCTGCTAGAGAATGATCAAAAAGTTCAACTATGTAAATGTCCCCTTGCATGCCCAGGACCTGCATCACCAGTTCCTTATTCAGCACAGCTTTCTTGAAATAGTCTACAGAGCCTGGACTCCACGGTTGACTTGGAGAAGGATTAGCCAAGGCACACCTGAGTGCCACAGCAGGAAGTTCTCTGAACTGAGGAAGCAGATCCTTCACCTTGTACAGGTCAACTAATTCCGTGCTTCCCCGGTCAACCAGATATACTTCGATACCTTCCCCCTGCACGCTGGTGACAATGGCACGGTGGTAAGAATTCTCCTTCAACATCACGCAGCACAAGGAACCTGGCTGGGGCTCAAGGAGAACACCCTCTAGTTTTTTGCTTTGAGAATAGAAGTCTTGTAAGTTTTGTTTCAAGTGACAGAGAGGCTGGTGGTACTCCTGGAGGTACACGGAAAACTGTGTGGGGTCTTGGAGAAAGGATACTTGGGCTTTGTGGCACTCACCTGCCTTCAGATGCACCGTAGGCAGGGAGGGGGTCGTAAACGTGCTCAGCGGTTCCTTCTTGGCAGGGGCACTGATGCTTTCCTTTTCTGCCACTAAGTCAGAAGTGTGCCCTTGATGGCTGTGCACAAATCTCTGGGTCAGGCAGCGTGCCTGCACCCCAAAAAGGCAGTTGAGGTTGAAACCTTCTTCCCCAAAAAAGGTCACGTAATATACATGCTCAAAGGCACAATAAGCCTCGATGTGAGCTTGCAGCGCCTTGCCCAGCAGCAAGGTCTTGAGCTCGCTGATCTGTGAGCGGGTCCAGCCGCAGCCCCCATCGGTGACCCCCTGCAACGAGCAAAGGTACGTCACCACTGGCATGCGGAAGCACTCCGCCGACAAGTGTCGCAGGTTCCTCTTGGTCACAAACTCCTTTCTGCCATAGTCCACGCAGATCACCTGGGCCACTGCCCCCGGCTGCTCTTCTGGGCTACCCCCGGGATATAGTTCCAGCAGCAGAGCTCGATACCAGCGTCCGTCTATGCCCCGGGCGGCACAGGGGGAACCCGGGGCAGGCAAGGCCTCTTGCGGGTCGTCTCCTCTGGCCCCCTCGAAGGCTTGGCTCATGGCGTCGGAGAGGCGGCAGATCTCTTTGGAGAGGCTGCGCAGCTGGCAGTAGATCCTGTGGGGGTCGCATATTTCGGTCACCAGCACCGACTCGGTCACGTTCAACTCCAGCTTGGGGTAGTAGTAGTCCAGGGAACCAGGACACATCCGGCCTCGGGCAGGGGTGGAGGTGGCAGGAAGGGGCGCCTGCGGAGGAGGAGGAGGAGGTGGTGGTGGAGGAGGAGGAGGAGGCGGCAGGGGGGCCTGTTCTGGTCGAAGCGAGCTGCCCCCCAGGGAGGCGTTGATCAAGGTCCGGAAGGCGGCGGGCGAGATCTGGCTGGCGAGGCCGAGGTGGTGCATCTGGGCCAGCAGCCAGGGCAGCTCCAGGACCACGAGGCGCTGCGGGAACAGGACCTCCCGCACCAGGCCCGTCACCTCCTTGCCGTGGAGGTAGCCCAGGAACTCCACCGCGCCGGCCGTCCAGCCGAAGCTGAGCCTGCCCCCGCCGACGCCGCCTCTCAGTCCCTGCGGCTCCCCGCCCGCCTCGGCCCCGAAGTTCCCGGGCGGCACCAGGTCGGCCAGGATGCAGCCCAGCACCTCGGAAGGCAGGTGGAAGAACTCCTCGCGGCCGCGGGCCAGGTAGTAGGGCCCGGCGCTGACGGTGCGGCCCTCGTCCAGCAGGAAGACGCGGTAGTCGCGGCCCGGGCCCGGGAGGCGGCCCACCACGCGGCAGCGCAGCCACCGCCCGCCCAGCTCCACCAGGCACAGGTCGCCGACCGACAGGAAGCCCACGGCGGCGGCGGCCGCCCCGACGCCGCCCGGGGCGCTGGCCAGGCGAGGCCCCGGGTCGGCCTGGATGTCGTCGCGGAGCCGCGCGTAGAGCTCCCGCCACTCGCCCGACAGGCCCCAGAGGCGGGCCAGCGGGCTCTCCGGGTGGACCTCGACGAAGGAGACGCGCAGCGTGACGGAGGTGCCCGCCGTGGGCAGCTCGGAGCACATCTTGAGCCAGGCCGCCGCTTCCGCCGCCGCCGCCTTCGCGCCTCTTTTCATGGGCGCCGGCCTTTAGGGCGGCCCACGTGACCCGGCCCCGGCCCGCCGGGCTGCGTCGACGCGGCGGAGGTTGGGCGGCTCTGCCCCACCTCTTCGCCCGTGGCCCCGGCCGCGGCGGGTTCGCCCCTCTCGGCGGCCTGACGGAGCCGACCGGGAGCGCGGGACGGCCCGCGGCGGTTTTGTCACACCCGGGGGGGGTCGCCGCGGCGGTCTTTCCGGCGGCCTGGCGAAGGTCCCGTATTCGCCCGTTGCCCCGGAGCGGTTTTTTTTGCCTCAGGCGGCGGCGGCAGCAGCCCTCGTTCGCTGGGCGTTGGCTTCTCTGGCGCGCCCTGCGGGGTTTTAATCTCCCCCTCGCGCTTCCCCGTGTTCGGGCGGATTCGACGCCGCCGCCGGAGAAGGGGGTTTAAAGTTTAAACCTCTCCCCGGGCCTGAGGAGAGTCTTGCGGGAACCCGCCCTTCGCGCGGTCCCGATCCGAATCAACCCCCCCCCCCCCCCCCCAATAAAATCAGTTCCCCTGGAGAAAGTGGTTGCTTTGAAAAGTGGACTTTATGGCATCGCGTAGGGACGCCAGCCTCCAGGTGGGACCTGGGGACCCCCCAGAATTACAACTGGTCTCCAGACGACAGAGATCAGTTCCCCTGGAGAAAGTGGATGGCTTTGGAGGGTTGGCATGGTACCCCTGTAAGGTCTCTGGTCTTCTCCAGGCTCCATCCCCCAATCTCCAGGAGTTCCCCAACCCAGAGCTGGCAACCCTCACTCAGAAGCTTGCATAGGGATGCCAGCCTCCAGGTGGGACCTGGGGACCGCCCAGGATTACAACTGGTCTCCAGACGACAGAGATCAGTTCCCCTGGAGAAAGTGGATGCTTTGAAGGGTTGGCATGGTACCCCTGTAAGGTCTCTTGTCTTCTCCAGGCTCCATCCCCCAGTCTCCAGGAGTTCCCCAACCCAGAGCTGGCAACCCTCACTCAGAAGCTTGCATAGGGATGCCAGACTCCAGGTGGGACCTGGGGACCCCCAGAATTACAGCTCACCTCCAGACTACTGACATCTCCAGACAATCCCCCAGGAGAAAGTGGATGCTTTGCAGGATGGACTCTATGGCATTGTACCCCTCTGAGGTCCCGGTCTCCCCCAGGCTCCATCCCCCAGGCTCCCAACATGGATCTGGCAACCCTACCCCCCATCTCCTGCCAGAGGCCAGGGAGGACCTAGCAGCCCTACATTATACCCCCAGCAGTCCCTTCTCTCCACAAACTCCAGTTTCTTCAGGCTCTGCCACAAGTCTCCAGTTTCTTCAGGCTCTGCCACGAGTCTCTAGGAATTTTCCAGGCCAGAGTTGGCAACCCCACGATAGACGTGTCTCTACCAATTCAGACTGGGCAGTAGATTTATTTGGTGCAAAATGTATTAAACCCCACACACACACACACTGCATTTCTGCCTTCATTGGGGCCACGAAGGCAGCTAATGGATGATGTATTTATTTAAAACATTTCTACGCCTCCTTCCATCCAGTTCAGGGTCCCCAAGGTGGCAAGTACTATAACGACTATTAAAAACATACACAGTTTTTAAAAATCATTAAAACCGAACAAAAATACAACGTTCTAACAAAGCCAAGTTAAAAGACACATACAGCAAAAGACATACATAAAAATGACAATAGTACTGCAGGATGGGGGGGCAAGAAAGGGGGGGGGAATATCTTTAAAAAGTAGAGGGGCAGTGTTGCATGGTGGTTAGAGTGAGATGCGGGTTCATAACTCCTGACCATGAAACTGCCACTTTAGACTCACTTCTCAGCATAACTTACTATGTAAGATACAGGAGACCACTAGGCCTAACTGCTAAAAGTGGGGCTAGATTACCTAATGCTGGGAATCTTTATTGTTTATTACTGATTGCCCTTGGGTAAAGCTGCTGTATTATGCACATTTGCTGTGTGCATAATACAGAGCCAGTTTGGTGTAGTGGTTAAGTGCGCGGATTCTAACCTGATTCCCTACTCCTCTACATGCGGTGGCTGCTGTGACCTTGGGTCAGTCACAAGTTCTTTCAGAGCTGTGCTCTCAAGGGCAGTTTTCAGGAGAGCTCTCTCAGCCCCACCTACCTCACAGGGTTTCTGTTGTGGGGAGGGGAAGCGAAAGCCGCTCTGAGACTCCTCCGGGTAGTGAAGGGCGTGGTATAAATCCATTCTCTTCTTTTTTGTCAGCATATAATATTGCTTACACAGTGGAAACATTTGGGGAGGGGGCTGGGGCTCAGTGGTACGCGCATCTGCTTGGCTGCAGAAGGTCCCAGGTTCAATCCCTGGCATCTCCAGTTAAAAGGTGATGTGTAGGTGATGTGAAAGACCTCTGCCTGAGACCCTAAGTACTCAATATTGATCTTGTTGTACCAATGATCTAATTCAGTGTGAGGTAGCTTCATAGCCACATTTACATATCTTGATGTGTATTCTCTTATATTTATTTATTTACATTATTTATAGTCCACCTTTCTCACTGAGACACCAGGCAGATTACACAAATTAGTGCCATCAATAGGATGTTCTGACCTCCAAGGAATACCAGCAGGGGTCATTTCCTGCGGGAGCACACAGGAGCGGAGCTCTGGCAGTAAGGAGCCCAGGGGGCGGGCACATGCAACAAGCCCTGCCCCCTGCTCCCAGCAGCCCTCAGTCAGGCCACGAGGAGCAAGAAGCAGCCAGGTACAAGCTCTCCCTCCTCTGTGAGGGCAGCTCTGCGCGTTCCCCTCCCCCCCACAGCTAGCAATCCAAAACAGTGGCACCTTTAAGACCAAGTTTTATTCAGGTACAAGTTCTCCCTCTTCTGTGAGGGCAGATCTGCGCGTTCCCCTCCCCCCCATAGCTAGCAATCCAAAACAGTAGCACCTTTAAGACCAAGTTTTATTCAGGTACAAGCTCTCCCTCTTCTGTGAAGGCAGATCTGTGCGTTCCCCTCCCCCCCATAGCTACCAATCCAAAACAGTGGCACCTTTAAGACCAAGTTTTATTCAGGTACAAGCTCTCCCTCCTCTGTGAGGGCAGATCTGCACTTCCCCACCCCCCCAATAGCTAGCAATCCAAAACAGTCCAGTGGAGCCTGAGCGGTCGGTGTTGCCTTCTGACACACTTCTGGTGATGCCAGGGGGTGTGGCATATGCAAACAAGTTATGCTAATAAGTTATGCTAATGAGCTCCTGCACCTCTTTTTCTACAAAATGACCCCTGAATACCAGGGTTATACCAGGGTTATGATGCA
>NW_015162564.1:166005-171858 GCF_001447785.1 Gekko japonicus
CGGAGCTCTGGCAGTAAGGAGCCCAGGGGGCGGGCACATGCAACAAGCCCTGCCCCCTGCTCCCAGCAGCCCTCAGTCAGGCCACGAGGAGCAAGAAGCAGCCAGGTAAGTTGCAGAGCCCCCCCACCCCGCCTTCAGGTACAAGCTCTCCCTCTTCTGTGAGGGCAGATCAGCGCGTTCCCCTCCCCCCCACAGCTAGCAATCCAAAACAGTGGCACCTTTAAGACCAAGTTTTATTCAGGTACAAGCTCTCCCTCCTCTGCGAGGACAGATCTGCATGTCCCCCCCCCAAGCTAGCAATCCAAAACAGTGGCACCTTTAAGACCAAGTTTTATTCAGGTACAAGCTCTCCCTCCTCTGCGAGGACAGATCTGCATGTCCCCCCCCCAAGCTAGCAATCCAAAACAGTGGCACCTTTAAGACCAAGTTTTATTCAGGTACAAGCTCTCCCTCCTCTGTGAGGGCAGATCTGCACTTCCCCACCCCCCCAATAGCTAGCAATCCAAAACAGTCCAGTGGAGCTTGAGCAGTGGGTGTTGCCTTCTGACACACTTCTGGTGATGCCAGGGGGTGTGGCATATGCAAACGTTATGCTAATAAGTTATGCTAATGAGCTCCTGCACCTCTTTTTCTACAAAATGACCCCTGAATACCAGGGTTATACCAGGGTTATGATGCAGAGGCAGGCAGTGGCAAACCACCTCTAGTAGTGTTGCCACCTCTTGCCATGAAAACCTTACGAGGTCGCCGTTAAGTCAGCGGTGACTTGGTGGCACTCTCCACCCATCATTAGGATGGTAGTACGTCTGACAAATGATCTAATAGGACTAGGAACTGCAGAAATTTGAAACGGTCCTGTGGTATGAACAAAGGATGAGTATTAAATATGAGACATAAAACGATACAGGACATAGCCTAATGTACAGAACTGGGAAATGTTGTAGAATAGTAATAGGCATGACATCGGGAAAGATCAGCCTCTCAAAACGACTGCACTCCTGTCCTGCGGTTTTTAAAGGCCCTGGAGCTCTGCCAAAAGAAAAGAGGCCATATGTACCGAAAATGAGTTTTGAACACACGGAAACCAGGCCCCTTAAATTGACTGACATTTGAAATTTGCCAACATTTGAAAATGTGATGCCTAACGTTTGAAATGTTTCCCAGCTGTTTGAAGGATTAGTTCCTTAAAACTCTGCTGGATTCTGAGAATGTGAACATTTTTGCTGTCCTGACCAGGAATGTGTCATTTGTGAACATGGTTAATGTGAAAGGGAAAATCCGTATTTCATGTAATGTACTTTTAATGTAACGTACTTTTGTTTCGAATTTGAAATGAGAAAGGAGGGGGGGGGAAACTGATTTAAGCATGCTTAAATGTGGCTTCAGAGGTACTGTCTGACTGCACTTCCCTGACATGGATAGCTTAGGCTAGCCTGAACTTGTCCGATCTTGGAAACTAAGCAGGGTCAGTCCTGGTTAGTATTTGGATGGGAGACCTCCTGGGAAGTCCAGCATTGCTACGTCGAGGCAGGCAGTGGCCAACCACTTCTGAAAGTCTTTTTGCCTTGAAAACCCCACAGAGTTCCCAGAAGTCGGCTGCAGCTTGATTTGATGGCACTTTCCTCCACCACCAAAGCAATAAGGGGCTATTTCTTTTCAATAACTTTCACTAGGGTTGCCAGATCCCCCCCCCCGGCCACTGGCAGGGAGGGGGTAGTGTTGCCAGCTCCAGGTTGGGAGACTTGGGGAATGGAGCCTGGGGAGGACTGGGAACTTAGTGGGGGTACAATGCCACAGGATCCACCCTCCAAAGCATCCATCTTCTCCAGGGGAACTGATCTCTGTCGTCTGGAGAGGAGCTGTCTTTCCAGGGTGGGTGGGTGGATCTCCAGGTCCCACCTGGAGGCTGGCATCTCTAACTTTCACCCCCACCCCCACCTTTCCAGGTACTTTGTTGACATTGTTAAGGTTAAAATTTGTAGGGGGTTGTATTTCATTCCAATTATCATTTATGATTAGATATTTAGTTTTGCCTTGCTGTCTTCATACATGTCTCAATTTGTTTCTGAGCATAATATCAGTGGTTAAGACGCTGAACTGCTGAACTGCAGGCTGTGGAAGGTCGGTAGTTCAGCAGTTCAAGACCTGGGTGCCGCATGACGGAGTAAGTTCCCGTCTCTAGTTCCAGCTCCTGCCAACCTAGCAGTTCGAAAGCAAGAAATTGCAAGTAGATAAATAGGGACCACTTCGGTGGGAAGGTAACAGCGTTCCGTGCGCCTTGGTGTTTAGTCATGCCGGCCACATGACCACAGAAACGTCTTCGGACAGCGCTGGCTCTTCGGCTTTGAAACAGAGATGAGCACCGCAACCCTAGAGTCGGATTCGACTGGCTTTCGAGCAAGGGAACCTTTACCTTTTACCTTTATAATATCAGTACATGTACGTCGTTAAAAACATTAGATTAACACATTTTGGCTTTGAATACTGTACAGAATTGGACCTGTTGCTAAACAACACTGTAAGCACGTGTTGTTTTAAACTGTACATTAGTTAAGACAAATTAGTGCTAAGAATACTGAAGTGAATTGCCTTAAATTCAAGCACTTCATTTTAACTAGAATATATGTTCACGAGTTGCCTTCACAAGTTAGTCCCGGCAAATCGAAGAGTGTGTGTTAACACAGCCCTTTTATCCTGATGGGACCTGCCATGAGAATTTATTTATGTACACCCATCCATTTTCTCCAGGGGAAGTGACCTCTGTAGTCTGGAGATGAGCTGTTAATTCCAGTCCCACCTGGAGCCTGGCATTCTTCGGATGTTATGGTGTGAGAATGATGCATGGATTGCTGGACTTCTGAACCAATACTGAGTAATCCTCCCGATAGTTTTGGGGAGATCTGTGGATAATGAAAGATCCATTCCTGCATCTGTACTTCTACATACAATATCCTTTTATTTATGCCCCGTTCTTGCTTCATGACAGTTCACTGTTTTCCACACATAATGATCAGTGATCCGGGATCCTTCCACAGTGCCTTGTAGCTTAGTGGCGATTCATTTAAAGAGTCAACATTTAGTGCCATTTACTCTTCCATTTTTTATTTTCATTTGCCCCTTGATGCATCTGGCACTAGGCTAATATCAGGAACTCATTTGGAATAGTCTTTGGCCGCCAGTACAATAACCGTATTGACACCAAAGTCCCGTAGAAGGCTTAATAGCCTATTGGATAATCATAGGCTACATTACGCATTCTTAAAATGAAGTAATTCCAGTAATTCTTCTGATTTGTTCAAAGGTGAGCCAGAAGACCAGGGACCAAGGAGCCTGTAAAAAAGGAAAGAAATTATCATTGTAAAAAAGAAAGAAACAGCTGTTGACCTGGTGAGAAGAATCCTGAAAAAATCTCAGCACAGATTATAATTCTTGAGTAATTAGTTGTTGTAGATTTTCCGGGCTGTGTGGCCGTGGTCTTGGCATTGTAGGACCTGAAGTTTCGCCAGCAGCTATGACTGGCATCCTCAGAGGTATAACACAGAAAGACAGAGTACTCTCTGTGTAAAGGTGAGAAGAAAAATGGTAGGCAGGTAATTTATATCTACTCAGGAAGGTGGGGTAGGGCAGGAAACAGGAAACCCCCTCAGGAAACAATCCATATGCAAAAGAACCTCCTCAGGAAACAGCCAATCCATATGCAAAAGGACCTCCTCAGGAAAGCTCCTCCATTAGCATGTCACAGCCTGGGGAATTCCTACATGATAATGACTCAGCCCTACCCCACCTTCCTGAGTAGATATAAATTACCTGCCTACCATTTTTCTTCTCACCTTGACAGAGAGTGTACTCCGTCTTTCTGTATTATACCTCTGAGGATGCCAGTCACAGCGGCTGGCGAAACGTCAGGTCCTACAATGCCAAGAACATGGACATACAGCCTGGAAAATCTACAACAGCTAATAAACTCCGGCCGTGAAAGCCTTCGACAACATATTCTTGAGTAACTTGGATAGATAAAATGTAGAGAATTTTGTAACACACTATTCTCCATATGTGATTCTCCCTCTATGGCCAAAAAATTGGCAGCAGGTGATGGGACCGGGTATCCTTCTTTTCTCCTCCTCCTCCTCTCTGGAGTGTGCATTTGCCTTATCTTTCTCCCACCAGCCAGCAGTTCAAGACCCGAGTTGCCACATGACGGAGTGAGCTCCCGTCTCTAGTTCCAGCTCCTGCCAACCTAGCAGTTCGAAAGCAAGAAATTGCAAGTAGATAAATAGGTACCACTTCGGTGGGAAGGTAACAGCGTTCCGTGGGCCTTGGTGTTTAGTCATGCCGGCCACATGACCACGGAAACGTCTTCGGACAGCGCTGGCTCTTCGGCTTTAAAACGGAGATGAGCACCGCAACCCTAGAGTCGGACTCGACTGGCTTTCGAGCAAGGGAACGCTTTACCTTTACCTTTCTCCTCAATGCCCTGACCTGGATAACCCAGGATATCCCATTATCTGAAGCCTAGCAGGATCAGCCCTTGTCAGTATTTGGATGGGAGACCAGGGTCCTTACAAAGCACCTGCGGGGTTTGCCACAAGTTGGATGTAATTTGACAGCGAAACAACAGCAACTTTCTCCCCAACAGGTTCATAGCCAGGATTTTTTGGTTTGTGGGGCAAATTTTTTCTCTTTAAAAAAAATATTCAGACATGAACTGTATTTTTAGGCACCTTAAGGCTAGCTGTAGCACCACCCTGATCCTACAGTGTTTTATGGGGCAGAAATGGAATTTTACCAAGAGACAGCTCTAAACACCCCCCCCCCCAAGTTGTTTGAAGCTTCTAAGTGTCCTTGAGCTGACAAGTCACTAAGTTCAATACAGGGGGATAAATACAGCTGCTCTGTCCAGAGCTCTTACCCCCATACATGCTGCAGGACCCTTCGAAGTCTCAAAGTGTCCTTGAGCTGATAAGTTACTAAATTCTCCATAGCAGAAACAGACAAGCACACCGTCACAAAGACTTATTGCTGGCTTTTATCTCTTAGCCCTCCCTGTTCAGATCCCCACCAATGCTCCCTCTAAGCTGTGGAGTCTTGTGAGCAAAAATTCTACTTTGTGAGCTACTGGCATTAAAGTTGTGAGCCAGCGATTGGGCTGCTGCATAAAATCAGTCTGCTCGGGAGCCATCCCTTCCTGAGCTAAGCAGAAATGTGTGAGCCAGAGGTTAAAAAAACTGAGCCAGCTCACACTAGCTCAGCTTAGAAGGAACACTGGTTACAGTCCAGGCTGAATGTGCCACCGCATGTTTTAGTAGAGGTCTAACCAACAAATGTCAAGCTCAGGGCAGTTCCAAGCATCGCTGGTCCATGTCTGTCTTCTCACTTCTTGGGAACACCAAGAATAACACAACGCTTGTCAAGAAGACCGTGTGTTTCTGTACCTCACATCACCGGCTGTCAGCAGCACCAGGGTGGGGAGCAGGACTCCCAAGTGAAGGGCGGGGTATGAATCCAATCTCTTCTTCTTCATCATCTTCTAACTCAGCTTAGAGGGAACATTGATCCCCACACCATCACCAAGACTTATTTTAAAAGATCCCCACCAGCACAGCACTGATGAGCATGACCTTCCACTAGATGCCTACCAGGGTCACGGTCAGGAAGGACCAGGTGAGCAGAGTGAAGAGAGCCAGCCGAGAGCAGAAAGGATTTATAAGCCTGTAGCAGTTGAACAACAGGTCGGGAGGCGAATCCAGCCCCGTAGCTAGGGATTTTGGGGGAAGGGGACCTTGGGGGGCCCACCAGCTAATTACATCAAAGGCTCCAGGGCAAGGGGGGGTCTGCCTGGCGTGCACCCACACA
>NW_015162564.1:172427-188348 GCF_001447785.1 Gekko japonicus
CTCATCACAGATGAGCTCAAACGGGGAGATGCCAGCTCAGATCGATCAGGGGGTGAGGGGGCCGGAGGGAGGGAGGGGGAGCTGAGGATCGGGGCAGGGGCCCACAAAACAGCGGGGGGGCAGGTCCCGTGGGCCCCACGTTAGCTACGGGCCTGGCCTATTCAATGACAGACATCTACATTCGGCAGGGCAGGAGCTCCATTCCCACTGCCAGGGACGAGGGTGATCGAGATAATGAAACCTGCATTCGGCAGGCAAGGCTCCGGCATGGGAATCTATGTAATCAGCCAGGAGCAGCCCAGCAACAGCAACAGGTCGGGGAGGCCAATCAATGGCATCTACATTCGGCAGGGCGGGGACTCTGCATTCCCACTGCCAGCCACAAGGCTGGTTAGATTTAAATTGGGGGGGGGAGGGTTATTGGGAAGGATGAGGTCCGGGGCATGGAGAGTAAGTCGGGGGCGTGGTCACGCCCTGCGCCCCTGTCGCTACGGGCCCTATAGGAACCCCAAATAGCTTACATCATTCTCCTCTCCTCCGTTTTATTCCCACAATGACCCTGTGAGGCAGGTTAGGCCTAGAGTGTGTGCCAGCCCAAGGTCACCCAGCACGTGTCCACGGCACAAGTGGGGATTCAGTCCTGGGTCTCTTGGAGAGTAGTCTGATGCTTTCAACCACTGCGCCGCTCTAAAGAAGAACAGGAGGTTAATGTGCTCTAAAGAAGAACAGGAGGCATTCCACACCGCAGGAGAGGAGCCTGGGGGGTTGGGGAGGAGAAAGCAGCCCAATCCTGCGGCACCACACCCAGTTGCCTCTCCATGGATAAGCAGTGAGGCACTTTGCATGCATGCCGGTGCTATGCGGTGACATACAAGCATCGTTCTTACTCCACAGACTAGGGTTCCCAACCCCCCCCCACACACACACACTCTCTGGCCCGGGGCTTCGACGATTTTCGGGGCTTCAGTCCACCACCGACCAGCTGGCCGGCAGGGGAAGCTCCACCCCCAAACAGGGACATCGCTGTGCAATGTCCCTGTCATGACAACGTTGCCCAGAAACGACATCGTAACACTGCTGATGTTGAGGGTGTGCCGCTGTAGTTTTTGTCCAGACTCTATGGTTTTGACGGCAAAAAAACCCCCTAGAGTTTTGCCCAAAAACTAGAGTGGCACTCTCTTGATGTCACCTCCAGGTGATGTCACCATAGCGTGCGGCGCACCTCACACATGTGCCCGAAGTTCCTGCAAAAAGACCAGAGCCTCCCCGCCAGCAGTCGGTAAGGTCCCGGCAACCCTACCACTGACGTTCATTTTGTCAAGAGTATATAATGACAACACTTAGCAGTGAACGCTGGGAGTGCAGATGCCAAGTATGCAAAAGGCATCTTGCAGTTGTGTAACACAGCCAGGGGTCATTTCCTGCAGGAGCGCACAGGAGTGGAGCTCCAGCAGTAAAGAGCCCAGGGGGCGGGCACATGCAACAAGCCCCACCCCCTGCTCCCAGCAGCCCTCAGTCAGAGCAAGAGGCAGCCAGATAAGTTGCAGAGCCCCCTCCCCGGTCCAAAACAGTCCAGTGGCACCTTTAAGACCAAGTTTTATTCAGGTACAAGCTCTCCCTCCTCTGCGAGGGCAGATCTGCACGCTTCCCCCACCCCCCAATAGCTAGCAATCCAAAACAGTCCAGTGGAGCCTGAGCGGTGGGTGTTGCCTTCTGACACACTTCCGGTGATGTCATGGGGTATGGCATATGCAAATGAGTTATGCTAAAGAGTTATGCGAATGAGCTCCTGCACCTCTTTTTCTACGAAATGAGCCCTGAACACAGCAATACAAGCTAATGAGTTGAGTATAGTATGCCAAAACATTTTTTTAAGGGAAGCTTACCATTCGCATCCATGTTGGTACAAAACCTTTGTATAGAGACAGAAACCCTTCACCTTGAATTGCCTGAAACAGGCAGTCAGTGGATGATTTATACAGCAAACCCCTAGAAGGGATTACAAAAAGCAAAGTTTGATGTCATATTTCTTGAAATAATTCTTCAAAATTTGATTCTTTTTCCTAACCACAGACCTAAATAATACATCATTTAGGATTAATTCTGTCCAATAAAGTATCATAAATTTCTCTTAAATTTTGCATAGTAGCTGTTCTGGAGAGGGTGTTCCGTTCTAACAAATGGACACTTGCCAGTAGCACAGAAGATTAAGGATGCAGCCTGTAGACTGGGTTTTGATCTACGGACTGTATCCTTAATCTTCTGTGCTGTTGGCAAGTGTTCATTTGTTAGAATATCTGCTATGCAAAATTTAAGAACCTCTGGTTCTCAACTGTAATTAAAAGCAGGAAATATTTGACATACCTTCCATGTTCATCTCTTGGTTGATTCATTATTCGGGTTTTGATCACATCTGCAGGAGTACCCAAAACAGCCGCTACCACCCCGGAACATCCACTGTTAAACCAACATTTGAACAAAATACACATGTCATAGCCTGCGTGTCCAAAGGAAAGCAAATTCACCTGCCCCCAGGCCTCTGTTTGCCAATGGAAAAAGTCCTAAGGTTTGTTCACTAAAGGGAAATGGGCAGGGCTTTTTTTGTAGAAAAAGACCAGCAGAAACTCATTAGCAAAATAGGCCACACCCAGCAGCAGACATTCATTAGACCCCTGACAGCACAGCTCATTGGCATATTAGGCCACACACCCCATGTCTGCAGAAGTGTGGTCATCCAGACACACCCACCTTTTGCTGCTTATTCTGTTTACCTTGTTTGTTGTCTAAACCCAGGGCCTTTTTTTGTAGCAGGAACTCCTTTGCATGTTAGGCCACACACACCCTAATGTAGCCAATCCTAATGAGTTTTTGCTGTTGGGTGTGGCCTATTATACTAATGAGTTCCTGCTGGGCGTGGCCAACTTGGGAGCCAGCCGGAACTCTGTTCCTGTGCGTTCCTGCCCAAAAATAGCAGGAAATAGCCTGGAAATGGGCACAAATTTTCATATACAGTTGTGCATTACCCATGTGCATTTTTCTAAAAAAATAAGGCTACCGTAATTTGCTTTCAATTAGATAAATACAAATCTAGACTGCAGCCTTGCAAATACCGTCTCAAAGGGTGACTGCTGACTCCCCATTCTGCCCACTTCACTGCTTTTCCTCTCCCCTGTTTTTCCCCTCGTCTCCCAAGTGTCCATGTGTGCTACTGTAGCACAGCAGTCTTTTCTCCCTGGCCACCGAAATGCATCACTACAGAATGGCACAATGTTACCAACCTCCAGGTGGGGCCTGGAGACCTCCTGGAATGACAGATCAGCCCTAGTTTACAGAGATCAGCCCTCCCTGGAGAAAATGGCTGCTCTGTGGCATGATTCCCTGCTGAGGTCCTGCCCCAGGCTCCACCCCGAAATCTCCTGGAATTTCCCAACTTGGAGTTGGCAGTCTTACAATGGCGGCAGCTGCCACTTGCCCCCCTCCTTCCCACTTAAGCCAGGACAGAGTGAAGAGGAGAGCCTGGCAGCGATCATAAAACCTCTGCACCTCGGGAAGAGGAGGTGCAACCAGGACTCCCTCCTTACAAGGCTGCTCAGCAGGTGACATTTTCAGAACATTTAGCCTGCCAAGATAAATATCTGTCTTCTTGACCAAATGAGGGCTTGTGCCGCTCTGTTTAGGGAACTCTGGAGCATTCCGCTTGCCCAAGAAACTTTCATCTGATCAGCTGTTCCCGTGGCAGGAGCCTGCTTGGGCCAGAGGAAGGCTTGGCTGAATAGAACGGTACTTTTTTTAGATTCAGGCGGGTAGCCACGTTGGTCTGAAGCAGCAGGACAAAGAGTGGCGCCTTCAAGACCAACAAAGTTTTATTCAGGGTGTGAGCTTTCGTGTGCAAGCACACTTCTTCAGATACAGGGAAACGGAATTTCCTCAATTAGCCCTTCCTGGCAACTAACCCCTATATGTAATGGTTGAGGAAATTCTGTATCACTGTATCTGAAGAAGTGTGTTTGCACATAAAAATTAACACCTTCAATAAAACTCTGTTGGTCTTCAAGGTGCCACTGAACTCCAACTTTGTCCTGGTATTTTTTTTTTAGCATCTTTACATGCATTGCCTGGTTCATAAGGTGCACATGGATTGTTTATAACAGTGTGGTTAGAGGCGCCATTGATCAATCCTCTTTTTTTTGGACTGGTTATTCCTACTAATGAATGAATAAGTTCCAACTTAAAATAAGGGCTTGGTAACAGAACGCCGCAGCTACCAGAGATGCAATCCACTAACTTCAAGACAGCATAACGAATCAGTGGGATATCTAAGAGTAAGTAGGGTAATGTAGCTTCAGAGGGAGGCTGTGTTGGTCTGCAATAGTAGAAGAGCTAAATTCAAGCCCACTACCACCTTAAGAGACCAACATGAGTTTCAGGGTAGAAGCTATTGAGAGTAAAATGTACTCCCAGGGCTAGTCAGGGCTCTTTTTGTAGAAAAAGCCCAGCAGGAACTCATTAATTAGCATAATAGGCCACACCCAACAGCAGGAACTCTTTAGCATACTGGGCCACACCCCTGACAGCACAGCTCATTAGCACATTAGGCCGCACCCCCACGTTACCAGAAGTGTGCTCATCCAGCCACACCCACCTTTTGCTTCTTATTCTGTTTACCTTGTTTGTTGTCAAAACCCAGGGCCTTTTTTTGTAGCAGGAGCTCCTTTGCATGTTAGGCCACACACCCCTGATGTAGCCAATCCAAATGAGTGTCTGCTGTTGGGTGTGGCCTATTATGGTAATGAGTTCCTGCTGGGTGTGGCCAACTTGGGAGCCAGCCGGAACTCCGTTCCTGTGCGTTCCTGGGCAAAAATAGCCCTGGATGAGATGTTACCATAAAAAACAGTGACAGCTAGAACTAGCAAGCTTGTGTTTAGCTCCTTCCTGTCGCTTCCACAATGTCTATTCAAATTTTCACAGTGTTGTGATATCATGATCAACCAGTTTCCTTTATCTCTGCCAGCAGCAGCCAACTCAGTGAAGTGGGGAGGAGGAGGAGGAGATTGGATTTATAGCCTGCCCATCACTACCAGAAGGAGTCTCAGAGCAGCTGACAATCTCCTTTCCCTTCCCCTCCCCACAACAGACGCCCTGTGAGGTAGGTGGGGCTGAGAGAGCTCTTTCCAGGACTGCCCTTGAGAGAACTTGTGACTGACCCAATGTCACACCAGCAGCTGCATGTGGAGGAGTGGGGAATCAAACCCGGTTCTCTCAGATTAGAGTCCACACTCCTAACCACTACACCAAACTGGCTCTAACCACTGTAACCACGACACCAAACTGACAGAACACTGTGACATCACACTATGGGCTACTTCTACCATGTTATGTAGGAGAATCATCCTTAACGTTATTTTTGACAGCAACTGCAGATTTACACATCTACTTTGGCCCCAACCCCGTTTTAATTGAGACACCTGCATTCAACAGTACAATACTGTATGTTAAATCGCAGTATTGAAAGCCGAAACAACCGTTCCTTGGGTTAAAGAGACGTTTACACCAAAAGCTGAGGATGAGACCAAAAGGGGAAGGAAGGAATACGAGACCTTGCAATGCTGTGGGTGATGCTGTTGTCCTGAAGTGATGTGTTCAGAAGTAAAAAGTGCTTAACGGAGTCGTAAGTTGTCAGATCTGTGGCAAAAAAAGAGGATTTTTCTTGGATTTTTTTTTAAAAAATAGGTGCTATGCATTTGTGGTTTGTGCTAAAAGCACACTGCAGAGCAGACCGTGGGGACCGTCCCCTTCCCTCCATTACCAGCTTCTGCACTCAGAACCCATATTGTTTCCCCCATTCTGTTACATTTTTATTCTACCCTTCATGCGTGGAACGATTACATGGTTCTCTCTTCCCCCATTTTAATCCTGCCATCAACCTTGTGAGGAACGTTAGGCTGAGAGAGACAGAGAGATGAGCTCAAGGTCACTCAGCTTTATGGCTGAGCAGAGAATTTGAACCTGGGCCTTTATGTCCCCCACCTGTCCACCGTGATCCCTTCAGGCAGAGGTTCTCTGAGAGTACGTGCCACGAGAAGGAACTGCGAGGACAAAGTAGAAGGTTACTCATGCCGGGAGCAGCTTCCAAGACTGAAGGCCTATTTGCACCCAGCTAGGGACCTTGGGAGGAGCTGCGGTGGCTCAAGTGGTTAAGACGCTGAACTGCAGGCTGTGGAAGGTCGGGAGTTCAGCAGTTCGAGACCCGAGTGTGCCGCATGACGGAGTGAGCTCCCGTCTCTAGTTCCAGCTCCTGCCAACCTAGCAGTTCGAAAGCAAGAAATTGCAAGTAGATAGATAGGGACCACTTCGGTGGGAAGGTAACAGTGTTCCGTGCGCCTTGGTGTTTAGTCATGCCGGCCACATGACCACGGAAACGTCTTCGGACAGCGCTGGCTCTTCGGCTTTGAAACGGAGATGAGCACCGCAACCCGAGAGTCGGACTCGACTGGCTTTTGAGCAAGGGAACCTTTACCTTTAGGGACCTTGGGACAGCTCCAGCTAGCCGCAGGCTGGTCTGAGAGAAATTTGGGGATCTTTCTAGCTTACGGACAGCTAGAAAGAAAGACGTGTGTACCCTAAAGTTTATCACTTTAGTACAATCTAATTCTGCCCTTTCTCCCAAGGAGCTCAGGGTGGCATACATCAATTCCTCTTCCTCTGTTTTACCCTCACAACAACAACAACAACAAGCCGGGCTGAGAGAGAAAACGATTGGTCCAAGGTCACCTCATGGAAGAATGGGAATTTGAACCCGAGTCTCCCAGGTCTTAGTCTAACACTTTAACCATCATGCTGCTGCTGCTGTTTTCAGTAGGCCAGCTTTAACATTTAAAAGGGGTTGCTGTATCCATGGATTAGATGCAGGCGTCTCTTGCTGTTAACAGCACTGTGCCTGAATTAGCAGTATTCCTCTCCCACTGTGCGAATGTGCACTGAAACACGGCAAAGGAATGAGTGCCGCTTTGCTGTACGGCGGTGTGTGCCCCTTTGTCCTTCAGAACACATCAACAGTTCCCTTCCCACCAGGGGTCATTTCATAGAAAAAGAGGTGCAGGAGCTCATTAGCATAACTCATTAGCATAACTTATCTGCATACACCACACCCCCTGACATCGCCAGATGTGTGTCAGAAGGCAACACCCACTGCTCAGGCTCCACTGGACTCTTTTGGATTGCTAGCTATTTTTTTTTGGGGGGGGGACGTGCAGATCTGCTATCACAGAGGAGGGAGAGCTTGTACCTGAATAAACCTTGGCCTTAAAAGTGCCACTGGACTATTTTGGATTGATATGGGGGGGGGGGGCTCGCAACTTACCTGGCTGCTTCTTGCTCTACCTGGCTGCTTCTTGCTCTTTGTGGCCCGTGGCTGCTGGGAGCAGGGGGTGGGGCTTGTTGCATGTGCCCGTCCCCTGGGCTCTTTACTGCCGGAGCTCTGCTCCTGTGCGCTCCTGCAGGAAATGACCCCTGCTTCTCACACTATTTAATTTTATTTATTTGAAAAAAATTTATGCCGCCTTTCCAGCCAATTCAGGGTCCCCAGGGCAGCGAACCTTAAAACACTGCAAACATTAAGAAGCACTTAAAATACAAACAAATATAAAATATGCAGAATAAATAAAACACTAGCAGAATACTAAAAAGGGGAAGTGCTATGTGGAACTAGATCGAGATGGGTAGCAGCCGCGTTGGTCTGTCTGTCGCAGCAGAAAAGAGCAAGAGTCCGGCAGCACCTGAAAGACTAACAAAATATGTGCCACGGAATGAGCTTTCATGAGTCACATATCTGAAGAAGTGAGCAGTGACTCCGGAAAGACTCCACACATTTTGTTAGTCTTTCAGGTGCCGCCGGACTCTTGCTCTTTTCTACTATGTAGGAACTGTTAGGCTAGAGATGAGTAAGGTTACCTCCCATGTTTACTAGCGCAGCCCGCTGGACGTTGGGCACCCAACCTGCCCAAAGGCCTCGTACTCCTCCATCAGACACGATCTTCACAAACGCATGGTGGACTCCGCGATATCTAGGATTGGAATCAAAACAATTGCACCTTACTGATGCTTCTGTCCTAAAAACGCCGGCCATAGTCCAGCAGCACAAGCCACGCGTACAGCCAGAGCTTCCCTGTTGTCAGCATGGAAAAATCCATTTGGTTCTGCTGGTTTGTGTTCATACAGTCCTCTTATCCAGAGGGGTCCTGCCGTGAGGCGCCTACAGTATATCAAGTTGGACCTGACATCTTGCATAAAATGAATTTCAAACCTTTTCTCGGTGTAGCTTTCTATGAACCTCTGTGACTTTTGCTGAGACGACAGTGACGGAGCACCAGGCTGTCTTTTTGCATTCCATGAAATAACCGCGAGTCATTGTAAACATTTGAAAGCACCCCTCAGTATTGAGAGAAGCTCTTTTTTTGTCTTGACTGAATGGATTTTTACAACAAAAAAGACACACACCCTCCAGATGATCCCAACTGTGTTTGCCCCTGCAGGATGTCACCTAGAGTATTCAGTTTTGGGCACCACAATTTAAGGAGGATATAGACAACCTGGAACGTGTCCAGAGGAGGGCAACGAAGATGGTGAGGGGTCTGGAGAGCAAGTCCTGTGAGGAAAGGCTGAAGGAGCTGGGAATGTCCAGAGGAGGGCAACGAAGATGGTGCGGGGTCTGGAGACCAAGTCCTGTGAGGAAAGGCTGAAGGAGCTGGGAATGTCCAGAGGAGGGCAACGAAGATGGTGAGGGGTCTGGAGACCAAGTCCTGTGAGGAAAGGCTGAAGGAGCTGGGAATGTCCAGAGGAGGGCAACGAAGATGGTGAGGGGTCTGGAGACCAAGTCCTGTGAGGAAAGGCTGAAGGAGCTGGGAATGTCCAGAGGAGGGCAACGGAGATGGTGAGGGGTCTGGAGACCAAGTCCTGTGAGGAAAGGCCAAAGGAGCTGGGAATGTTTAGCCTGGAGAGGAGATGACTGAGAGATATTATAACCATCTTCAAGTACTTGGAGGGCTGTTATATAGAGGATGGTGCGGAGTTGTTTTCTGTTGCCCCAGAAGGTTGGACCAGAACCAATGGGTTGAAATTAAATCAGAAGAGGTTTCAACTAAACATTAGGAAGAACTTCCTGACAGAGCAGTTCCTCAGTGGAATAGGCTTCCTCAGTAGGTGGTGGGCTCTCCTTCTTTGGAGCTTTCCAAGCAGAGGCTAGATGGCCATCTGACAGCAATATAGATCATGTGAACTTAGGCAGATCAGGAGAGGGAAGGCAGGGAGGTGTCAGACTTCCCCACAGCATCAACGAAGTACACACTTGTAGAAAGGTTTTACTTTATTTGAAGCTATAGGTGCATAGACAGGATCACTGTTCGGAATGAGGGGGGAGCAAAGAGCATGGCATGTTATAGTATATTCAAACCACTGAGGCCCAATTGCAGGAGTTCCCGCACGCCCCATCGGGCCTGGGAGCAAACGCTTCTAGGCAGCATATGTTATCTCCTTCCCACGGTGTTCCATGAGATCACCCAAGCAACTATCCAGCAGCAGCAACCACCTGTGGCCTTGAGAGATATAGACGTTTCGGCAGCTAAGCAATTAAGCGCATCAACAGGTCTACATATGAAAGCGAAAGCAATCAAGCGCACACATAGAAAAGAAAGAAAAACAATTGGCAGCTTGCTGACAGGAGGGTTGCCTCAGTGCTGAGTTCTTGTGGCCCTTTCTGTCACACCCAGGGAAATGCCGATTGCCATTTTGGGGTCAGGAAGCAATTTTTCTCCAGGCCAGTTTGGCCGGGGATCCTGGAAGGTTTTTGCCATCTTCTGGGCATGGAACAGGGATCACTGGGTGTGTGTGTGAGGGGTATTTGTGAACTTCCTGCACTGTTCAGGGGGTTGGACTAGATGACCCTGGAGGTCCCTTCCAAACCTATGGTTCTCTGACGTGATGGTGTGAGAAGGAGGCATGAGTTGCTGGACTTTTGCTCTCGTCTTGCTAGATTTTCCCACTGCTTTGGGGATCGTCTGTGGATGCAGCTACAGGAACCCAAAAGTTGGCAAGAGGGAATGAGAAAGAGATGCGTTGCATCGACAGTGTGCCAGAAGAGTAGGGTTGCCAAGTCCGATTGGCGCTGGAGTGGGGGACTCCAGTGCTGCTCTGGGAGTGCGCGTATGCGCGCAAAGTGCGCGCGCTCCACAACCCCATCGCCCAGAAGTGACGCGACTACGCTGGGGGCGGGGCCACGTCCATCCAAGAGAAAACCATAGTTTTCCCTTGGATGACCGTGGGCCCGCCCCCAATGCGCCCGACGCGATCGCGTCACCTCTGGGTGACGTGCACGTTGCGTGCTTTGGGGGTGGGGTTCCCCCCGGGGCCCGATCTGCCGGCGGCGGGTAACGGGCCTCTGGGGCGGGGGTTTCCCCGCCCCCTGGGGGGACTTGGCAAGCCTACAGCAGAGTTAAGATAAGGAACTACTCAGACGCCACGTCCACGCCTGTGGATTCCTGACGTATCAGAAACCAATGTTATCTGCAACCAAACAGGATAGAAGCATGTCCCAGGCATACAAGGGACCCATAGATCTGTGTACATGTATAATCACAATGCCAAGGGAGTGCCTTATGAACACACATGAAGCTGTCTTGTATTCCATCCGAATCAAGGTCAGTATTGTCCATGCAGACTGGCGATGGCTCTCAGAGGTCTCAAGACGAAGTCTCCCACATCACCTAACGCTTGGTCCTTTTTGCTAGAGAAGCCGGGGATTGAACCTGGGACCTCCTGCACACAAAGCAGAGGCTCTTCCACCGAGCCACCGTCCGACTCCATGAAAAGACCTCCGCCTGACAACAGGAACCCAAAGTTCCCGGAATTATCTGATGTGTGCTGATGGGCAAGCCATAAAGCAAGGCTTAGGTGTCGAGCTGCCACCATCTCCTTTCCTTTTTCTTGAACAGCCATGAAAAGGAAAATCCACACAAATCTTTAGCACCTGTCAAAGCGGTTCTTAAAGCTGGAGAGACATAGGTGCTGTTTGGATGCCAGCGTTGTCCCTGGAAGAAAACAAGGAAGGGGCTGAAAGCCTTACCGCAGGGGCTTCCCTTCCAGCTTTCTCCTTCCTTCCATCTGCATCTGCACTTTCACCAGGTCTGTTGGGCTGGCAAAGAACTGGCCGATGGCACCAGCCGTCATGCCGCCCACGACAGCTTTCCTATCAATCAGTAAACGAACAAAAAGCCTCTGTCAGGAATCTGAGATCGTGGTTCTAAGTAGACATACACAGACTTTAAGAAGAACAGGATTTGCTTCCAAAAAACAAACCTGTTTCATTTTTCTAAAATGGAACTCTAAAACCAGAGTCTTGTGGCACCTTAAAGATCGGCTGATTTATTATAACGCAAACTTTATTTCCTCAGATGGTATAACCTGTGGGAAATGTTATGTTACACACAGGTTCGAATCCCCACTTCGCCATGGCAGCTTGCTGGGTGAACTTGGGCCAGTCACACACACTCGACTTAACCTGCCTCACAGGAGCAGGGTTGTTGGGAGGATAAAATGGACATGAGAATGATGTGAGCTGCTTGGGGAAGAAGACGAGGAGGAGATTGGATTTATCCCCGCCATTCACTTGGCGTCTCAGAGCAGCTTACAATCTCTTTTCCTTCCTCTCCACACAACGGACACCCTGTGAGGTAGCTGGGGCTGAGAGAGCACTGAGAGAACTGCTCTTGAGAGAACGGCTCTGAGAGATCTGTGACTGACCCAAGGTCACCCAGGTGGCTGCATGTGGAGGAGTGGGGAATCAAACTTAGTTCTCCAGTGAAAGGTGGGGTAAAAGGTAAAGGTAAAGGTTCCCTTGCTTGAAAGCCAGTCGAGTCTGACTCTAGGGTTGCGGTGCTCATCTCCGTTTCAAAGCCGAAGAGCCAGCGCTGTCCAAAGACGTTTCCGTGGTCATGTGGCCGGCATGACTAAACACCAAGGCGCACGGAACGCTGTTACCTTCCCACCGAAGTGGTCCCTATTTATCTACTTGCAATTTCTTGCTTTCAAACTGCTAGGTTGGCAGGAGCTGGAAATAGAGATGGGAGCTCACTCCGTCATGCGGCACACGGGTCTCAAACTGCTGAACTACTGACCTTCCACAGCCTGCAGTTCAGCGTCTTAACCACTTGAGCCACCGCAGCTCCGAAAGGTGGGGTACAACTTACCTAAACCAATAAGTAAACAATAAGCACCTTAGCCCTTAAGGAGCCACAAGTTTCTAGTGTTTTTGTTGCAACAGACAAGCAAATCCTGGATGAAGTCAGTGTACTCCCACTGTAATCACAAAAAAAGAGATGGCACTTCCTTTATTCTGATACAGAGCTCTATTGCTGTTGACTGGATGTTACATTAGAATACCTCATCGTCTCTGGTTATGTCCTTAAGTCCATTGCAGTCAAAGTGCATGCTGACTTTAAGGAGCACGGCCGAGGAGGGGAGTGTCTGTCAGCAGAATACTCAGCCCTGCGATTTGGATGGGGGGGCATGCCGATGGTGACACTTCAGACAGCCACCCCTTGAACACGCATTAAAGTGATGCTCCTAGAGACGCTAAGCAAACCTTTGCGTGAACTTTGCATGAACCCAGGCATATCCTATCCGTGAGAACCAAAATAAGGGAACACCACTAGGCAAAAACAACTTACAAGCAAATAAGCAAGTATATAATGATCAAATAAGCATAACAATAAGTGTAATGTAAATCAAATAAGCATAACAACAAGTATGATATAATGAAATGTAAATCAAATAAGCATAACAACAAGTATGATATAAATCAATAGGCCAAAGTGCAAAGATAATAGAAACAGTCAGAGTCTTCTCTAGCATAGAGGCAATATCAAAGTCCAAATTGGAATGCCAATCATCAAATTTTCTGAGCCATCAAAAGCTTCTGAGCCATCAAAAGCCGACGCGTAATCCGGATGCCTGAAGCCGCGTTTCGAATTGTTCTTATTCAAATATGGCTGTAATGGGACTGAATACAAATTCAAAGCATATACAAATAAGAATGCATGCAAAATATAATTATACAACAAGTGAGAATGCATACAGAATATAAATATTTGAAAAATTAGGAGCTGAGCATCAGAGTAGGAACTGGGAGAGATCTAGGTTCAAATCCCTACTGTGCCCTGGTAGGTCGCTGGGTGACCTTGGGCCAGTCACAGACTCTCAGCCTAATCTATCTCATGGGGGTAGATTCAGGTGGAGTCGCTGTGTTGGCCTGAAGCAACAGAGCAACGTTTGAGTCCAGTGGCACCATTAATACCCACAAAGCTTAATTCTGGGCATTTATCTGAATAAGTGTGCATACATCTATCTGGAGAAGTGTACATGCACACGACAGCTTGTACCCAGAATTAAACTTCGTTGGTCTTAAAGGTGCTACTGGACTCAAACGCTGTTCCTTCTCGTGGGTTTTTTCTGAGGATAAAATGGAGGAGGGGAGAAAGATGTAAACTGCTTTGGGTTCCCATTGGGGAGAAAATTGTGGTATAAACAGGGCTTTTTTCGTAGAAAAAGCCCAGCAGGAACTCATTAGCATACTAGGCCACACCCCTGATAGTACATCTCATTAGCATATTAGGCCGCACCCCCATGTTACCAGATACCAGACGTGTGCTCATCCAGCCACACCCACCTTTTGCTTCTTATTCTGTTTACCTTGTTTGTTGTCAAAACCCAGGGCCTTTTTTTGTAGCAGGAACTCCTCTGCATGTTAGGCCACACACCCCGAATGTAGCCAATCCTAATGAATTTCTGCTGTTGGGTGTGGTCTATTATGCTAATGAATCCCTGCTGGGCGTGGCCAACTCGGGAGCCAGCCGGAACTCCGTTCCTGTGCGTTCCTGCCCAAAAATAGTCCTGGGTATAAATAATCAAATGGGACTGGCTTTTGGCTTCCAAGCCGTATAGTGGGGAAAGGATGGGCAGCCCTTTGCTTTCCCTGGTACAGTGGCCTGGGGGTGGGGGCGATTTTTTTTTCTTTATTCTTTGCTATAACAAATTAGTGTCAGGAAGCAAACACGGGCAGTATTACCATAGAGGAAAGCTCCCGTCCGCAGCTCGGCCAAGCACAGAATCGCGAAGATGTTCATACGCAACCATGCGCACTCCACTGTACACTGCAGGGCCAAGAATATGTAAGAATGTTTTAGGATGGGGGGTCTCTTTCAAGTAGCACCTTCATGTTATAGTATAATAAGCATATGGACAGCCGTTGAAAGAGGAACGGAAGAGGCCGGTGGTTCGACGTTCTGTCTTCCCTATTTATTCCAGTGGCTTTCAAACTTCCTGCCTTTCACAGAGCCCTTTTTATGGCCAATTTATATAAAAGAGAACAGACTCCTTCTGTGTGCGCTCTTCTGCCCCTGTATTTGCATGTGTGAGGAGAGAGAGGGGGCACCTCTGTGATAGACAACTGCCGCAGAATCCCGGCCAACTGTGAAGAATTCTGCCACACACTGGAAGGCGCTCGCTCAATTTGTCTGCGGCCATGCTTTGTGAGGCTCACGGCTGCCCTGCTTGAATCAACAGTGCCCTAGAAAATTCTCAACAGGTCCCCCATAGTTGTTGCACAGTATTTGTGACTGGTTTTTTCCCCGACCAAAGCAAAACATACCTTCGGTTTTCTCTTGGTATGTTGGCCAAAGCAATGTTTTTAAAAATCCGCACAGCCAATTAAATCTCCAATGGCCAATCGGAAGCCTTGCTGGGCAGAACTCCCACCTGGCTGTACCCGGCCTGCTTTCTAGGAACATTTGGCGGGTTCCCAGAAAGGAGTTGGTGGGCACCACATTAGGGACCCCTGTTCTAGGATACGGACTTGTGGTGAGTGGATGCATGCCTGTTTTTTAAAAAAATCCTAATGTCGGGGAAATCGGGGAGCAAAAATTGAGTATGGTTACACATCACAGCCAGTTTGGTGTAGTGGTTAAGTGCATGGACTCTAATCTGGGAGAACCAGGTTTGATTCCCCACTCCTCCACTTGCACCTGGCTGGATGGCCTTGGGCAAGTCGTAGTTCTGACAAGAGCTGTCCTTGAAAAAGAGCAGTTTCTGTCAAGAGCTCTCTCAGCCCCACCTCCCTCACAGGGTGTCTCTTGTGGGGAGGGGAAGGGAAAGGAGTTTGTAAGCCGCTCTGAGACTCCTTTGGGTAGTGAAGGGCAGGGTATAAATCCAATCTCCTCCTCCTCTCCACAGCAATGCTCCCTCTAAGCTGTGAAGTCCTGTGAGCAAAACTTCTACTTTCTGAGCGACCGGCATTAAAGCTGTGAGCAGGTGATTTGGCTGCTGCATAAATTACTTTGCTCTGGAGCCATCCCTCCTGAGCTGAGACAAAAATGTGTGAGCCAGAGGCTAAAAAACTGTGAGCCAGCTCGCACTAACTCAGCTTAGAGGGAACACTGCATCACAGAACTTCTTATAGGGTTAGGTGCCTTGCTAAAGGTTCGGCTTCCAAGGAACCCAAGGTTGAATTTCATTCAGTAATTTAAACTCTCACTGGCAGAAATAAGTTAACTGAATAAAGTTATCGTTCAGATCTGTCCTTGCAGAGGAGGGAGAGCTTGTACCTGAATAAAGATAACTTTATTCAGTTAACCTGAATAAAGATAAATAAACATAAAGGCAGATTACAAGGGAACTCTTCCAGTGCCTCTCTCTGTAAATACCTACTGAAAGGGGGAGACAGAGAGAGAGAGAGAGAGACAAAGACCGATTTCACACAAGAGCTGCGCTTCGGTCACACCTCCCTTTGCCCCGCTTCTATTGGTCAATTTCCCACTCGAAGCCGCACGGCCGCATTTTGACCCACGGCTTTGCCCGATTTTCCCCACGGTTTCG
>NW_015162564.1:188787-198400 GCF_001447785.1 Gekko japonicus
ATTAGCATATGGGGCCCCACCCCTGCCGGCACAGCTCATTAGCACATTAGAACACACCCCCATGTTACCAGAAGTGTGGCCATCCAGCCACACCCACCTTTTGCTTCTTATTCTGTTTACCTTGTTTGTTGTCAAAACCCAGGGCCTTTTTTTGTCGCAGGAACTCCTTTGCATGTTAGGCCACACATCCCTAATGTAGCCAATCCTAATGAGTTCCTGCTGTTGGGTGTGGCCTATTATGCTAATGAGTTCCTGCTGGGCGTGGCCAACTTGGGAGCCAGCCAGAACTCCGTTCCTGCCCAAAAATAGCCCTGGTTCTACTGCTTCAGACTAACATGGCTACCCCACGTAGACAGACAGCTGGGCAGACAAACAGAAAGGCTTTGTATTTCAGACCTATGTGTCTGTAAACCGCCGGCGTTGCTCCTTGCCAGAGTTTCAGCACCCCTTCCTCTCGGACTATCCCGGCTGCTGTACGTAGCATACCACGGTAGGGGACCGTTCCCCTTCTTGCATCTTCATAGTTACGTACAGGAGCTTCACCTTGGATCTGTAGCCGGGTCTTTGTGAGGTCCAGAGGGAAAGTCACTAAGGGAAATAACCAAGAAGAAATAGGAACAGAAGACTGGTCAGCTCACATCCAACGCCTTGGGCCCGAATTAACAGCTGGCCATGAAGTCCCAGCATCGGGGTCATTTCCTGCGGGAGCGCACAGGAGCGGAGCTCCAGCAGTAAGGAGTTCAGGGGGCGGGCACATGCAACAGGCCCCGCCCCCTGCTCCCAGCAGCCCTCAGTTGGGCCACGAGGAGCAAGAAGCAGCCAGGCAAGTTGCAGAGCCGCCCCCCCCGGCCCGCCTTCAGGTACAAGCTCTCCCTCCTCTGTGAGGGCAGATCTCCCCCCCATAGCTAGCAATCCAAAACAGTCCAGTGGCACCTTTAAGACCATGTTTTATTCAGGTACAAGCTCTCCCTCCTCTGTGAGGACAGATCTGCATGCCCCCCCCAACAGCTAGCAATCCAAACCAGTCCAGTAGAGCCTGAGTGCTGGGTGTGTCCTTCTGACACACTTCCGGTGGTGTCAGGGGGTGTGGCCTATGCAAATAAGTTATGCTAATGAGTTATGCTAATGAGCTCCTGCACCTCTTTTTCTGTGAAATGACCCCTGCCCAGCATCGACATGTCTCACTCTTCTTGACTGCTCACCAAAACATCTTTGCCCACGCAAGTAATAAGCTATGTGAACCTTCTCAGACTCTAATCCTGTGCACACTGACTTGGCAGTAAGCAGGGCCTTTTTTGTAGAAAAAGCCCAGCAGGAACTCATTAGCATAATAGGCCACACCAAATGACAGAAACTTATTAGCATATCCAGCCACACCCATGAGAGCATAGCTCATTAGCATATTAGACTGCACCCCTATGTTACCAGAAGTGTCGACATCCAGCCACACCCACCTTTTGCTTCTTATTCTGTTTACCTTGTCTGTTGTCAAAACCCAGGGCCTTTTTTTGTAGCAGGAACTCATTTGCATGTTAGGCCACACAAGCCGCCAATCCTAATGAGTTCCTGCTGTTGGGTGTGGCCTGTTATGCTAATGAGTTCCTGCTGGGCGTGGCCAACTTGGGAGCCAGCCGGAACTCCGTTCCTCTGCGTTCCTGCCCAAAAATAGCCCTGGGAGTAAGAACTACTGAAGTCAGTGGAACTTGGTGGAGGAAAAGTGCCGTCAAGTCACGCCGCGGGGTTCTCAAGTCGAGGGACATTCAGAGGGGGTTTTTGCCATTGCCTGCCTCTGCGTCAAGACCCTGGCATTCCTTGGAGGTCTCCCATCCAAATCCTAGCCAGGGCCGACCCTCTCGGCTTCAGAGATCTGAAGAGATCGGGGTAGCATGGGCTGTCCAGGTCATGGTCAGTGGAACCCACTCCTGAGTCGAGATCTGAAGAGATCGGGGTAGCATGGGTCATGGTCAGTGGAACCCACTCCTGAGTAACCAGGCTTGGGCTCATAAGTGCACATCACATTCATGTCAAACTATTTCAAGTTTCTTAAAAACTTTGTGGGGCACGATGACAATGCTGCGCTCATCCAGTGTATGCCCAGTGAACCAAAATTGGCATTTTGCAACAACCCAGTGAGTGTACAGCGGAGCTTAAAAAAAGCCCTTTCCTTCTGCCTGCCCCCATCCCCCCTCCTACCAACACTGATATGGAATTAGGGTTGCCAACCTCCAGATGGGGCCTGGAAATCTCCCGGAATCACACCTGGTCTCCAGGGGACCGGAATCAGCTCCCCTGGAGAAAACAGCTGCTTTGGAGGAGGGTGGACTCCACAGCGTTATACCCCGCCGAGCTCCTTCCCTCCCCCCAAAACCACCATTCCCGGTAGGGTTCCCATCCTCCAGGTGGCAGCTGGAGTTCTCCCGCTATTACGACTGCTCTCCAGGCAACAGAGATCAGTTCGCCTGGAGAAAACTGGCTGCTTTGGAAGTTGGGTTCAATTGGCCTTATGCCTCAAACGCCATCCTCTTCAGGCTCCACCCCCAAAATCTCCAGGTAATCCCCAGGCTCCAGCCCCGAAAGCTCCAGGAATCGCCCAGCCCAGAGTTGGCAACCCCATATGGACTCGATCAGTACCTAGTTCCGCCACAGAAGCGGCGCAGGCGGACAGGATGAACTTGGTGATCCTTGGCCACCTCTCCGAAAAGGAGGCATGTTTCTCTTCCTTTCTGGAGAGCATTCAGCATGAAATTCTGGAAAACATTCAGCTGTTTTGTCCCCCTAGAATAATCGGCGGGAGCTCAGCGCTGTCTTGTCTCACATCACAAATCCAAGTCTCCCGACAAACCATTCCCTGTCAGCTCCATTTTTGGGGAACTTCTCTCGCAGTGGCAGCAGCACTTTTGTTAAAGTCCAGTGTCCTGAGAACCCTCACTCCAGAGTCTCTCGTTAATGACATAAACACATCGGGGGCTTCTGGGATATGTAGTCTTTTGTTTCCTTCCCCCGATAGCCCTCAGATGTCACGCATTTGGCAGCAAAAGAATTAAGAAGTGCCCGAAAGACTGGCACGGCTTGTGGCTTTCTGGATTAAATTTGAAGTTTGCGTAACGACATCTCGGCATGTGCATTTTTTTTAACTCATAATTTTTTATTGAAGTAATGAATGGAACAAGCAAGGATAACAGTTAATTGAATATTGATAACAACATGAGAAGAGGGAAATTTAGTTTTCCCCCTATAAACACAATATTACAGACTGTATAAGCAGGATACAATAGTTTGATAACACAAAATATAATAAACTGTGTAAGGCTCTTAGAATTAGAGAATATTGTGAAGCTAAGAAATATATTCTAGTGACTACCTGTTTACTAGACAGAGAGAATAATTAGAGTTGCAACTTTTAGAATAATGATGAGAAAGCCTCAAGGTGCTATGTCTAGGTAGTGTAGAGCATAAGAAAGGGGTGATTGATGAGTTAATTAAGTGGGTAACATCTGTGCAACAGAGATGATTGAATAAACTATGTTTGGTAATTAAATCCATTTGATGTAGTTCTGCATGTGCATTTTTTGTGCACAGAAACTTACACCGGGGGAAAAGCTTGTCATCATAACTGTAAAGGTAAAGGCAGGGCCGGCTCCAGCTTATTTTGCACCCTAGGCGCGGATCCCTTCTGCCCCCCGCCCCCGCATCCACCAATTTTCAAAAATAAATGCATTTTAGAAAGAATGAAAAACACAAATAATCAATAATCCCAGAGTACGGGGCCGGGTGCAGTTTAGTGCCCCTAAGGGCCGTCCCACTCTAGGCGATCGCCTAGTTCGCCTAGTGAGTGAGCCGGCCCTAGGTAAAGGTAAAAGTCCCCTTGCTCGAAAGCCAGTCAAGTCCAACTCTAGGGTTGCGGTGCTCATCTCCGTTTCAAAGCCGAAGAGCCAGCGCTGTCCAAAGACGTTTCTGTGGTCATGTGGCCAGCATGACTAAACACCAAGGTGCACGGAACGCTGTTACCTTCCCACCAAAGTGGTATTTATTTACTGGCAATTTCTTGCTTAAGAACTGCTAGGTTGGCAGGAGCTGGAACTAGAGACGGGAGCTCACTCCATCATGCGGCACACTCGGGTCTCGGACTGCTGAACTACTGACCTTCCACAGCCTGCAGTTCAGCGTAATAACCACTTTAATTTTTTCTATCACTTGGTATGTAGACTGAATTGATGCAAGATAGTATGTTTCTCAGGTACCCTTTTTGCAAACTGTTTTAAGATGAGAACCCGTGGGGGGAAATACGGTGTTCTGTTATTTTATTTATTTTATTTTAGTATTACAGGCTGATCCAGTCCCCTCTAATCTATTTCTGACAAAGACACAGAAGATTAATTTTCAGATTAATCTAACCACTACACCAGGCTGTCTCTGTGGGCCAGGGTTATTCTCCACATCTCCAACAATTAGCATTGTCCAAGTAACTTGTCCATTACATTTAGACATCAGTGCACAGTTAATAATACTTATTCTCAGGGGTCATTTCCTGCGGGAGCCCACAGGAGCGGAGCTCCAGCAGTAAGGAGCCCAGGGGGCAGGCACATGCAACAAGCCCCTCCCCCTGCTCCCAGCAGCCCTCAGTCCGGCCACAAGGAGCAAGAAGCAGCCAGGTAAGTTGCAGAGCCCCCGCCCCCCAGCCCACCTTCAGGTACAAACTCTCCCTCCTCTGTGAGGGCAGATCTGCGAGTTCTCCCCCCCACCCAATAGCTAGCAATCCAAAACAGTACAGTGGAGCCTGAGCGGTGGGTGTTGCCTTCTGACACACTTCCGGTGATGTCAGGGGGTGTGGCATATGCAAATAAGTTATGCTAATGTGTTATGCTAATGAGCTCCTGCACCTCTTTTTCTACGGAATGACCCCTGCTTATTCTGTATCAATCTGAGGCTGAAGAAGGCCCTGTCTTCGAAGAGGCCTTGGTTCCACCAGCTGGCTCGTGAATCCAAGGGCTGTCAGTAGGGTTGCCAAGTCAAAAATCGTCGGGAGCGGGGGACTCCTGTCCGTCGTCCTATGTGTCCCGTCTGGCGTCCTATAGAGTTTTCCCCTTGGATGGTTGTGGTCCCGCCCCCAGTGTGCCGGGCATCATAACGTCACTTCCTGGTGACGCGCACGCCGGGGTGGGGTTCCCCCAGTGCCCGATCCGCCGGCGGCGGGGAACGGGCCTCTGGGGCAGGGGGTTCCCCGCCCCCCGGGGGGACTTGGCAGCCCTAGCTGTCAGTCAGCCTCCAGTGGGGGATCCCCTCGAATTACAGGTCATCTACAGACTACAGAGATCAGTTCTCCTGCTTTGCAGGGCGGACTCTGGCATCATACCCCACTGAGGTCCCCGTCCTCCTCAGGCTCCGCCTCCAAATCTCCAGTAGTTTCCCAGCCTGGATCTGGCAACCCTACGCAGATCCCCCTGGCAACCCTGGTGAGTCCTGCTTCTGCATTTCAGTTCCAGAGGGGGGAGCCTCTGTGTTACTCTGCAGCCTGTAGTAAAGCAGAAGAGAAATCCGGTGGGGGCACCTTAAACTCTAGCAGCATTCCTTCCAGCATGAGGTCTCGTGAGTCGGAGCTCAGTTCTGAAAGCTCACACTGGGATAAATGTTGTTAGTCTTTAAGGCACCACTAGACTTCTGTATGATGTCTGAATTCACGTTTACGAATATACAAGAAGCGGGGACCGCATTACTCACGGGGTGGAGTATTCCGCACGGCTCCCCCGCTGAAGCAGCAGGAGCTTCACTTGGAAGAGGAGGAAGCGGCCGCAGGTGAGCCCAACCTCCCTCCCCCCCCGGCACCGGCAGCAAGGCCTGAGCAGCTCCCAGCTGCCGGGCCCGCCAAACCTTCCCCCCCACACACACTTGGCACTGGTTGTTGCAGGGCTATTTTTGGGCAGGAACGCACAGGAACGGAGTTCCGGCTGGCTCCCGAGATGGCCACACCCAGCAGGAACTCATTAGCATAATAGGCCACACCCAACAGCAGAAACTCATTAGGATTGGCTACATTAGGCGTGTGTGGCCTAACATGCAAAGGAGTTCCTGCTACAAAAAAGGCCCTGGTTTTGACAACAAACAAGGTAAACAGAATAACAAGCAAAAGGTGGGTGTGGCTGGATGACCACACTTCTGGTAACATGGGGGTGTGGCCTAATGTGCTAATGAGCTGTGCTGTCAGGGGTGTGGCCTAATATGCTAATGAGTTTCTGCTGTTGGGTGTGGCCTATTATGCTAATGAGTTCCTGCTGGGCTTTTTCTACAAAAAGAGCCCTCTGCGAGCTATTTTGCCTACAAAATCATGATGCTCCACCATGAGCTCCCAACCACACTGGCGACAATAATGGAACTGGAAGCCCCTTGTCCGCCTTCGGGTCCAATATTGGACCACTTCCGCTGACTCTCTCAGGAGGACGTTGACAGGACCTTGGCAGCTGTGAGGCCCACTACCTGCCTCCTCGACCCATGCCCTTCCTGGCTAGTGACGGCCTGCGGTGAGAGCATTCGGGTCCCTCTGGGAGAAGTCATCAACTTGTCCCTGTCTACTGGGATTTTCCCAGGGACTCTGAAGGAGGCGGTAGTCCATCCGCTCCTAAAAAAACCAACACTGGTCCCTACGGTCCTGGCCAACTACCTCCCAGTGCTGAACCTACCGTTCCTGGGTAAGGTGGTTGAGAGACCGGTGGCTGAACAACTCCAAGCGTTCCTGGATGACGCTTCCATCCTCGATCCTTTCTAGTCTGGCTTCCACCCCAGACATGGGACGGAGATGGCTCTGGTCGCCCTTACGGATGAACTCTGTAGACATCTGGATCGGGGTGTGTCGGTGCTGTTGTTAATACTTGATCTGACAGCAGCGTTCGACACGGTCAATTATGATCTATTGACCCACCACCTTGCCGAACATAGGAGTTCAGGGGACCGCCTTGCAATGGTTTTCCTCCTCTCTCCATGGTCGAGGACAGAGGGTGGCCCTGGGCGAGAGGATCTCTCCACGATACCCACTGGAATGTGGAGTGCCGCAGGGGGCGATCCTATTGCCAATGTTATTTAACATCTAAAAGAAGAAGAGAAGAGATTGGATTTATACCCCACCCTTCACTCGGAGTCTCAGAGTGGCTTACAAACTCCTTTCCCTTCCCCTCCCCACAACAGACACCCTGTGAGGTAGGTGGGGCTGAGAGAACTCTGACAGAAACTGCTCTTTTTCAAGGACAGCTCTTATCAGAACTATGGCTTGCCCAAGGTCATCCAGCAGGTGCAAATGGAGGAGTGGGGAATCAAACCCGGTTCTCCCAGATTAGAGTCCGCGCACTTAACCACTACACCAAACTGGCTCTCTAATGTGGGAGAACCGGAATCCAACCCGGTTCTCCCAGATTAGAGTCCACACACTTAATCACTACACCAAACTGGCATCTATACATACCCCCTCGCCCAGTGAGTCCGGAAGTATGGGCTGGGTTGCCATCAATATGCAGATGTTATTGGAAGGCCATCCCTTATTTGCCCCTGATAATCCAGCTGAGGTCTTGGAGGCTGTGGCTGGATGGTTGCGGCAGAGTCGGTCGAAGCTAAATTCATCGAAGACGGAGGTCCTCTACCCGAGTTGGAAGGGAGGGGATGTGAGAATCGGGCTCCCCACGCTGGAAGGGGCACCTTTGGTGCCGGCCCAGAAGGTGAGGAGTCTGGGAGTGACATTGGATGCCTCTCTTTCTGTGGAGGCCCAAGTTACGGCAGCCACCCGATCTGCCTTTTTCCATCTTCGGCAGAGTAGGCTACTGAAAGCCTATCTCTCTCCCCCAAGACTTGGCTACAGTGACCCACGCAATGGTCACTTCCAGACTTGACTACTGCAATTCGCTCTACTCGGGCTGACCCAGAAATTACAGCTGGGGCAAAATGCGGTGGCGCGCCTGCTACGGCGACACCTGCGCGGGCTCACGTTTGGCAGGTACTCCTCCAATTGCATTGGCTACCAGGAAAGTTCCAGATCCATTTCAAGGCGCTGCTAATAACCTTTAAAGCCTTACATGGCCTCGGACCAACATATCTGAGGGACCGCCTCTTCCCATATACGCCCAGAAGAGCACTACGCCCAGAAGAGCACTATGGATCAACATCTGGTAGTCCCTGGCCGGAAAAACATCTGTCTTGCCTAAACCCAGGCCAGGCCCTTTTTCACCCTGGCCTCTGCCTGGCAGAACATGCTCCCCAGGGGTCATTTTGTAGAAAAAGAGGTGCAGGGGCTCATTAGCATAACTCATTAGCATAACTCATTTGCATATGCCACACCCCCTGACATCACCCAAATAAACATGCTCCGCTCAGGCTCCACTGGACTGTTTTGGATTGCTAGCTTTTGGAGGGGGACACGTGCAGATCTGCCCTCGCAGAGGAGGGAGAGCTTGTACCAGAATAAAACTTGGTCTTAAAGGTGCCACTGGACTGTTTTGGACCGGGGGGCAGGGGGGGCTCTGCAGCTTACCTGGCTGCTTCTTGCTCTGACTAAGGGCTGCTGGGAGCAGGGGGTGGGGCTTGTTGCATGTGCCAGCCCCCTGGGCTCTTTACTGCCGGAGCTCCGCTCCTGTGCGCTCCCACAGGAAATGAAAGAGATGACATCTGTGAGGCTTTAACTTTAACTATAACTTGCACTGGATGAATGTCGTTGTATTTTATTGGTGTTTTAGCTGTTTTAATGTTTGTATATTGTACATTGCTTACTAAAATTGATGGAACACGCCCTGAGTCTGCTATGCAGGGGGGGGCGGGATATAAATTGAATAAAATAAACAAACAAATAAACATGCAGTAAACAAACTTGCCATATATAAACTTTTCTGATACTCGGTGTATTATTCAACACAGGACTCTATTTTAAGGCCAAGAGCGAAAACGAACAAGTTTGTCAGGGACACGCAGTGGAAAGTGAATGGGACACGAAAACTTCCCGGAGACAGAGAACTTTAATTGAATTCCATTGACAGGAGAGGTCGGTTATGTACTCGAGGGGAACTGTGTTTGACATGCAGTAGACTGAGAGCTCTTTATTCCAATGCTTTGATGATGAATTTCCTAGGAAGGATTGGATGGATGTATAAATATCTTCTTTTTCCATGAGAGTCGTGGGAAGTTAATTATAGCCTTGACCTCCTTACAAAGATTTTATGATTCGCTCCGTGTGCCAGACGAGAGAGAGCGGCATGGGGGGGGCCCCCTCAGAATTAAAACAGGAATGCTTTGCCCCATTCCCAATTCTTCCATGGCATTAGCAAGCTCCCTTTGTTGACCGTAGAAGAAAATGTAAGCAGTGGTCCTTCGAGAGAGATCCCCAGTGCATAGATGTGTGCATCCGCCGTCACTTCTGCACCCGCCACCATTTCTCTTCCCACACCGATTCACCAGGCCATTTTTTAAATTTTTAAATAAGAGGCTCTAAACAGCTGTTTGAGGTTTGGTTCAGGAAGCTGGCTGCACTGAAAACTGCTGGAAGAATCAAAAATCAAAACAACACAGACTTTGGGGGAGAGCAGTTCCATAAGCAGGCTGCGGTGGCTCAGAGATTCAGACGCTGAGCTGCAGACTGGAAGGT